>NC_052533.1:30349077-30504894 GCF_016699485.2 Gallus gallus
TTCTTTGAGGTGTTCATCAGTGTTGCAAAGAAAGTCCTCAGGAAAAAGTGCATACAATTATTTAAAATCTTTTGAAAATGAGAAATGAAAGCCTGAAGATTTTGGTGTGAACTTAGTAGTTGCTTGGTGTATGCACAAGAAGTTTAGCCTCTATATCTAAATCTTGTCTCTGAATTGCAGTAACATCTCATAGTTTGACTTTAGTACTCAGCAATAAGGGGAAAAAAAGAAAAAAATATATTTCGTTTCTCTTTCCTTTACCGGAGCAAAGCAGGGCCCTGTCATATTTATGGAGTTAGGGAAGTTTAAGACTTTTATTGCTTGGAGGGAGCTTCAGATTTATGGGTTAAGGGAAGTTTAAGGGGTTTGTTAGTTTAAGGGGGTGTAGCTTCCTAAATAAAGCCACAAGCAAACTCACTAAACCAGTGTATCTCTTCAGTGCATAAACAGAATGCCCTCTGTGAGCAAGATGCTGGGAGAGCTCAACAGAGCAAGCTGCAAAGGGCTGAAATATCTCTGCAGCCACAGGAGCTCCTGTGTTGTATGAGGCCTCCTATGTACCAGTTCTCTCCTCAGGACAGGTTTTTTTCTGGGATGGTTCTTCTGTGAAGAGTCTTCAGGATGGTGGCTGAGGAGGAAGGCTGGGCTCAGGAACCGGCCCTAATGACAGACCTTATAGGGCTTTCAAGAGAGGAACAGAGGCTGTGCTAAAGGCAGGACACCCTGTACTGAAACATCTGGCTGGGCTCAGGTGGACCTGGAAAGAGTGCTAACTTCCAAGTGCTGTAGAAACCATTACTCTGAGAGAGCCTAATAAGTTAGATTTCAGGGAAGAGATGTTGGTTAAAACAGACCATGATCAGCACCACGCTTCTCATTCCAGCTGCTTTAACTCATGTTTCATCAGCTAGCTTACACATCACAGTTAAGCAGCAACTGCAAAGCAATAGCTGTGTCAAGGCTGCTTGGGAGCTCCTCATGTCCTCGCTGTCAAAGCAAGCAAAACTAAATGCTACGATGAAGCTTGGGGTTGTAACTACTTGTTCAAGAGCAGGCTTGCATTGCTGTTTCCTTTATTGCTTTCCTTCCACTTTATTTCAGTTATTTTACAGAGTCTTTTTTGTTGTTGTTGTTTGTGAATTATACAAAAGAGTAAATGAAACCCAAAATGGATGTAACAGAATTATCTGCAGGTCTAACAAGTCCTAAAACTGAGTTCATGGGAAGGAAGTCACATCCCTGAATTCTACAATTGAAAGGTTACTTCTCAGTCTTAATATTTGGCAACAAAATGCTTTGAGCCTTACGATGACCTACTGTGAGTGGAGCTCATGCATGGATGACGACCCTCCTCCAAGAAGCCCACTTGGAACAGTGGCACAAAGTTGTGGATAGTCTGTCTGTGGCTTGGTCAGTGTAGTATTTTGATTTGAGTGTGTTCTTGGTATTAAACGTGGAAAATAGTGCTATACTTCGTTTCTACATGCTAACCCGAGCAGAGCTCTGTGTGGCATGTTTTAAGAAACGATGCAGCAAGAAATTGGGGGATGTTTTTGTAGTGAAAGGAAGTAAAAGATTTTAAATAAATGTTTGAACTGCTACAAATTTCACAATCAGTGCTATGCATTTGCACCTCAGAAGAAATGTATTTTATAAACTGCTTATCACAGGCACCTGTTTCTGGGAGATCATTTTAAACATGAGCTTGTAGCTTGCAAATAAGCTAACTTTAGGTATTACATATTAGTGGCTATTTAACCATTGGAAGGCAAGTTTGGGCTGCTCTCAAAAGTTATTTCTCCTGTTAGGAAAAAATACTGGGTTAATGGATACAGTTTGTTCTGGTTCCCATCTTCACTGTGCTCTTTGTTTTACCAGACGAGGAGGCAACGTAGGAGAGAGACAAGAAAGACGGTGTGATATGTGGGTTTCTGAAGCTGTTCAGTATTCATTTTTAGCAGACTGATTAAAAAATGCTTTCCCAAAACATGATTTCCATCCACAGTACAATTTGTCTGAGATTCAAGTATGTGTTTATGTTGACAGAAAAAAAAAATAACATAGAGTTGATTGTAATTTAAGTAGTCATAAGTCTGAGAAAGGTGCCTTGGGTTAGCTTGTTTCAGATTTAAAGAAACAGTTTGTGATGCTTCACCAATAGCCGAGTTACTGTTATTACTGACTTGTCATGTTACTTTTCCTGCTTTGCCTCCATATATTAGTTCCCAGACTCAGTAATAAGAAAAACCACAGATCCTGGCCAAGCTGTTTCCCAGGATATGGAGTGGAATGTGGAAGTCATGAGAAACAAAACACAAATTATAAGAGGACTGATGTCAGGAAGAACTCATCTTCTCATTCGTACGTGTATATAGCTGGTATAAAGACTGAGTTACATCAAAGAAAAGCAAGGGAAGACTTCTATGTGACGCATGTAACATGTTCAAATAAAACAAACAAAAATCCTTTTGGTGGTTTCTAGTCTCAGCTGTAAACTGGTAGCAAACTGCATTAACAAGAAAAGAAACGTCCAGTGTTCCAAATGTAGTATTTCTACCACTCCATATTTCTAGCTACCAAACGTCGTATATTTCGTTTAATTTATATATTTTAAAGACTGTAATTATTATACCATATGAAAGCATGAATTTCAAGGCTTAAGCTGTCATAGTCACCAGAATTTTGAATTACATGATTTTTTGAAGTTATTTGAGTATATCCTCAACAGGTTTGTTGATGACGGAAAGCAGAGTGGTGCAGTTGATATAATAGAAGGAAGGAATGCCATCCAGAGAGACTTAGATAGACTTGGAATGTGGGCCCATATGAACCTAATGAGATGCAACAAAGCCATGTGCAAGATGTTGTGCTTGGGTCTAGGCAATACCAGACATATTTGCAGTCTGGGAGAAGAACTCATTGAGAGCAGCCCTATGGAGAAGGACTTGAGAGTTCTGATGGATAAAAAGCTGAACGTGAACCAACAGTGTGTTCTCACACCTGAAGGCCAACAGTTTCCTGGGCTGCATCAAAAGAACTGTGACCAGCAGGGAGAGGTAGGTGATTGTCTCCTCTGCTCTGCCCTCATCATGCCCCATCTGGAGTACCGTGTCCAAGTCTGGGGCCCTCAGCACAGGAAAGATGTTGAGCTTTTGGAGAGGGTCCAGAGGAGGCCATGAGACAACTCTCCTCTGAAGAAAGGCAGAGGGAGATGGACTTGTTAACTTAGAGAGCAGAAGGCTATGGGGAGACTTCATTGTGACCTTCCAGTACTTGAAGGGAGTTTGTAAGCAGGAGGGAGACTGTCTTTTTATGTGATCTGATATTGATAGAACAAAGGGGAATGGTTTTAATCTAAAAAATTAAAGGAGATATGTGTGTTGCTATGTATTGCTGGTTTCTCTAAACACTGGCAAAGTACAATAAAATATATATAAAAGAAAATGTATTCAATATCTATGTTAACTCAGAGTTCATTCAGGCACAAAATTAGCATGTAATTTACTTATTAGAAAAGTGATCAGTAAAATCCAGACGCAAGGAACTGTTCAAAGGGTTTGTTGCCAAAAATATGAGGATATTTTGCCATGGTTTTGATTAGTAAATACATGGAAAACTGTGATACTCATCTTCAAAAACATTTTTAGTTCATTATTTTTGTTATGTCTGTCCTCTGATCAGATCTAGATTCCAAACTTTACTGTTGTTCATCTTTGAATGTAAAGGGGATGCAGGAACATCTCTTTACTATCAAAGCACTGTGCTTGTGCTAACACTTGGGGGCTTTCTTCCTGTCATGTAGGCAAAATGTTAATTTAGGGGTAGTGCTACATGCCATCAAAGACAGTGGTTATTAGGTGGTTGCATCAGATCTATGACGCTCAACTGAAAGTCTGTTTTTTTTTCTGCATGGATTTCATCCAGACCCCCCAACTGAGATGAACTCTTGAATAGCAAGGAAAAATAGTCTTTTATGTAGAAGCAAGCAGGTAAGTTACTTCAGATATCACTTTTCACATCAATAACTTTTTTTATGTTTGCCCTTGTATTATGAAAAGTAAGATTCCACAGTGTCTTTTAATATTTACTTGTAACACTTGCTGCTTTAGTGGTTTTCTAAACCACTTCAGGTTTTGCATAAGTTACCAGTGAAAATGGGGCTAAAATGGACAGTGGAATTTAGCAGCGCAGAACCATGTAGCCATAAGGACTTCCGGAGCACTCCATTGTTCTTGTTCATCTCTTCTAAATTTCTACAAGCTTGTGCTGTATGTTACTTTCAAAGTTAAAGGCGAGGAGCATTAATACTAATGTTGAAGATCACTGTTTCAAATTGAATATGGCAAGTTGTTAAATTTGCCCTGTTTTCGTAGCGGCATGTAAAAATGGTTTTTGAATGTTCACACGGGAAAGAAGAAATGCTCTGATGCTTATGAATTCTTGTCTTTTGCTCTATTTCCTGTACCTTTTTGGCATTCATCCTACTTGCCACAGATCTCATCTACCTGGATTGTTGACTGTCTCGCTCTGAATAGAGTGCAGATGTGGGGGACAAGATGGAGGAAAAAATGAGTCAGGATTTGGAATGGTTTATTATTTGATTTTCTGTTTCAGTTCTAATTCTTATTCCTCTGTAGCTAGCGTATTTATTTCACCTTTTTCGTGCTCTAAAATGCTTTTCCTTTTCTATCTCCTTTTTTTTTGTGTAATCACCTTGCTTTCCTTCTTGTTTCTGATGCCCTTTATGAACTCTCTGTCTCCAGCTTCCCAATAGCTCTACTGAAAAACAGCAGAAGGTTCAGGCACTTTTTTCACTAATGTAGAAAAACAATTTTTGACTTTCATAAACTAAGCTATTCTAGATCTATATGAAAGACAATTTGGAAATAATTCAGACATTCAATGTAGTTTGGAATCCTGTATTTGAACCTCTTTTGGGTTGAGGTTTTTTTATTTTTTTGTGGATTTTTTTGTGTGTGTGTTTTGTTTGTTTGTTCTGTTTTTCAGGATATAATAGCATTAAGATAGAGTTAATTCACAGGAAATATGAATTTGTTTGAGAAAGTCTTACTGTAGAGATTCAGAGGGTTGCTATTTTGATTCATTCTTTCTCTTCAGAAAGCTCCAGAGAAAATGAAGTTTAAAATTAAACGTCTAGTGGGGAAATTGGTGCCAAAACAAGGCTTTGAAATTAATACTGTAGTTAACAAGTCACGATTTTTATGATTTGCAAGTGAAATTGCTCTTTTTAATTAAAAAAAAAAATATGGAAGAGTGTTTACTTTCCAAACATGAAATAGTGTTGGAAGCTGTTCTTAATTCTCTGGATCTTCTGTGCTTTTATCAATGCTGCTACAATGTCAGGTAAGCAAACACTGCAAAGAGCCCAATTTCAGTGTTCCCACCTAAGCTTCTGGGACCATTCCAAGGGCTTCAGTTGGCATGGATCAGCCTTTATCTGCTAGAAGACTTGAGACATTTATTCATCAATAATGTGAGGTAAGATGCCCTAATTCTCCCTTCACCTCTTTCTACTCTTCTGACAGGTGACCACGATCTTTAATTGTTTCCTTTTCTTCCTCTTTTGTTAAAATCTAGCTTCAGAGTGCTGTTGTTTTTTTTTAAAAAAAAAAAAAAAAAGCAATTGAGATCTTAGAAGCTAAAGAAAGCAGCCATTGTAGTGTTTCTTGGAACATTTTCAAGGATGTAGAAGATGGAAGGTGTTAAGCTAATGAGATGTACACTTTATATGTGTGTGTTACAGAACAATCTGTAATTTTGTCTTAACAAAAGTCATGATGGTAGGATGTATCAAGGTTTGAGGAGTATACTCATAACAGATCAAGTTCCTTTGTGTGCTAAACTGGCACTTGTGAGGTTTTATTCTATAGGTTTTTTTTTTTTTTAAGTTTATGTGGATACTTTTCCTGTCATAAAAATAGAGGAGAGACAACAGGAAAATCTAAAGTATGTGCACATTTTTAATCACTTTTCATTCTTTAGCTGCAGTGAGTTGGTTGATAAACAGTATTGTTAAAACCCATTAAAGAATGCAGTTAGCAATAAAGAAATATGTGACAATATACTACTGTGTATAAAAACAAACTTTAATGGATTATAATGAAATCCTATCTTCTTTCGTAATGTTATTCATTTTAGGAGATGCTAGCTCTGTAAAAAATGCCCACAAATCTTGTATTGCTTATTTTATTTATGGTTAAAGATCACCTCTACAATTTGCCATCCCTGTAATAGTACTTTAACGTCTTGGTGGGTAAGGTAATTTTGTATTAGTGAATTGAAACGTATTTAAGCAGTTTCTCTTGAGGTATGGCTAAGAAAATTCTTAAAATTTGTGTAGTTCACCAAGTGCCTTTGCTTAGCAAATACAGTGGCACAATGTAGGAACTTGCAGGTGTCTTCTGAGCTTTTAAGGCCAGAGATGTGTGAAGTACCTACTAGGCAATGGAAAAACAATATTCAACATCATCTGGCCACCTACAGAGGTGGGCATTGCTCTAACTTTCACTCTTTAACAGTTTTGAGTAGTAAAAGAACAGATTTCATCAAACCTAACTGCTTGTATGAGCCTAGATAATACCCATGTCTTCACATGGGAGCAGCAGCCCAGAGCGCACCTGCTGAAAGGCAGAACAGTGCTGGATTCTACATTCTGAATAGAGGAAGGTTGTTGGTGTCTGTTATACACCCATCTTGAAGTTTGCATGGAGTGCTTTCCCTTTGCTGCAAAATCCCAAGCAGTGCCGGAAGGTGCAATGGGGCACAGTCCTACCCAGAACATTCACGTACAGGATCTGCCAGGACCATGACTGTGATCAGGCTGAGCCTCTGTGCAACTTTATAAAGTCTTTGGATTGATATGCAATTGAAACCTACGTAGACTTGCTCCGAAAGTTATGCCTCCTGTTTATTTCCATGGAAACTGCAACAGCTACAAGAAGCTCAGTAAATCTCAATAGCACTGTTTGACAGAGGAAATTCTCAGCTACAAACACTGTTTTTCAGTGTAGTCATCATCATTAGCCAATGTCTATGGACAAGCTGATGGAGACACTCATCATTTCATGATGTGACAGCTGTATGTGGCTGTCTGGAACATGGATTGTCTTTCACATCACTGTCACCACTGCTGAAATGCACCACCTGCCACCACACCACACTCCCATCCATTGTTTGATCTCCATAAATGTTCAGTGAACATCAATGAATGTCAGTTGGTGCAATTTTTTTTTTTTTAATTCAATTCCACACTTTTGTTTCATACTCATTTTTCTGACTACCCCTCTCCTGCCATCTGATGCATGGCAACAAAACGTAATGGAACGTTGGTGGGGACGTTCAACCTCTACTGCCATACCACCAGCATCCACCTATGACATCATGGGCCAACATAATAAATAAGGAGGCATTACTTTTGGAGCACCCCTCATACATTCTCTATTTGAATGAAAAAAAAAGGATAGATTTGCATTTCTCATTGAAGCTGGGTTAGTTCAGATGTTGTCTTTTCCTAAGCAATAGTGTTTGTTACTCTTTAACATTTCACAGCACTTGTAGAAGCCCAGAATTGTATCTGAAATCACAGGAAAATACACCCAGCTTTTTCAGGAGATGGAATTCCCAAAGATCCACAATATAATCCTGCTTTTATTTCACACCATCTGCCTGATGTGAAGTCCATCCAGATTCTACAGCATGCCTGCACAAATTATAGTTCTGCTGCAGGAACTGTTCGATCTGCTCGTTGAGCAGGTAGCTTCAAATAAGGGCAGTAAACTGCAGAAGTAGCTAATAAATGAATGTTAGTTGTTATGCAGTATACTAATAACAAACACAATGATTTAATCTATTTGTTCATTTTCCAATAATAAGCTTAATTATATTTTCAATATGCTCAACCAGTATTAGATAATTAAATTGTGAGATGAATAATTAGTTGTCAGCTTCACTATTTACATACTGTGTATTTAAGATTGAAATGTGTGTCTCATCTATTGAGAGAAAACAGCTGTTTGAAAACTAGGTAACCTCTTCAGGTTGTGCTATCTCTCCTTATCAGCCTTCTTTCCATGTAAGTTTGTTGCCTCTTCTTTTCAGGTATTTGCCTTCATGGACTGCAAAATGTTGATAAGAGCAACACAGATAAGAAAATTGGGGCATCTGCAAACAAACTGTGAATGAGCCATCTTGATGCATTTTCATTCTTACCATCAAACTTTTCTTATACTTCTCCTGAGACCCATGATTTCGATGGAAGTATGAGAGCTTCCAAATGTTGCTAAGCAGCATTCTCTATACATTGCAAGGCCACATTTGCCACTCCTTTAACTCTGTATCATCTCCTTCCTTGCTGAACTTTAATGGGGGTAATTTATAACGTTGTCATTGAAATTGTTCTGAATGCTTGACAAATTATAATACTGGTTTTACTTCCTCAAATTTCTGCCCTGCAGACCCTACTTGCATTGCATTAACTTGCAGGTTCACATAAGTGTAATCCATGGTTCCTGGTTCTCCCTCTCAGGTTATTCATGATACTGTCCTGAATTATATGTCAGGTAAACATGTGTCTCAAGTTTGATATCCTGAATATACATTGCACAAAAGAGAGTAGATATCGGTCAGTCTAGTAGTTGAAATTTGCAGCAACTTAAACATATTTGGGAAGCATCTTGAAAGTTAGAGTTCCATTATGAGATAGTTGAAAACTAGTGGAGTTAGAGATGACAATTTTGAAGGCTCGTTCATTATTTTTGTGTTCCTACATGAAGTAGAAAATAACATCGAGTGGTGTAATGATTGTATTCTGAAAAATTCTGTTATCCATTTATTTATATTCTAGTCTAGACTGTATCTTTCACCATTAAACATTTCCAAAGGTGAAGCTGAAGAAACACTGGAACAGATGAAAATAGCAAAAGAGCATCCTAAAAGGCTTTAGGGATTCATTCTTCTATCTCAGGAACAGATTGAAAAGTTAATTCTGCTGTGGCAAGGAATTTAAACCATGGGATTTCAGACCTGAGATGTTGTTTGATATGATTTGATATGTTTCTCAACTGCTTACAGAAGATTGAGGTATTACTAATAATCTATCTTGATGATTAAAAGCATAGTATTTGAGAAACATTGTCTATTTGCAGTAATACAGTTGTATTTGGGTAAGTGTGTGGGCTCGGCTGTCCATTAGCAGCAGATAGGTCCAGGTATTCCCCAGGACAAAGGTATCCCGTAGAGCCTGTACCTGTAGGTGTTCACCACTCAGCAGGAGTCTGTTTGGAGAACCAGTGGCTGTTTGGCTGCTGAAGAAGGATTGCATATTTCTAAATGCACTGGGAACCAGCTGTTTTCATCCCTTTGGGGCAGAAAACAATTACTACATTCAAGTGAAATCGGAGACCATAGAAATGTATTTGGCACATGTTACAAAGCAGGTTATAGTGGGTTCACTTCCACTCGTCGTAAAAAGATTTGTGTTTAATTTTCATAGCAACATTTTGTGTAAGGCTATATAAATAAATCATGTGTTTAAACATGAAAGTATGCTTAGTAGTGCATGCTCTCTTCAGATCAGGCTTCTAAAACTTAATCTGCTAAAATTAAAATGGAATTATATGTGTATGTTCAATGGAACAGTTCATTTCCACTTGTGTTTTAATCCTGCAAGTTACTCAACCTGGGTAAGACATTGCTGGAATTACCTGTTTCTCCTCCACATTTTCATATTAATTTCTTAAGATATTT
Source organism: Gallus gallus (assembly GCF_016699485.2). NCBI lineage: Eukaryota > Metazoa > Chordata > Aves > Galliformes > Phasianidae > Gallus > Gallus gallus. The sequence continues at coordinate 30,358,843 of NC_052533.1, forward strand.
ATATGTTTTAACTTCTTGTTCTGCCAAACCAGAAGACATAAAGTTGAATGAGCCCAAATAATCTCAAAACATAGGAATTGTTATTGCCTTTTTCTTTCATAGTTGTTAATTACTTTTGTTAAGTTGATTAATGTGTTGGAATTTCAAAATCTGGAAAAATTGGAATTAGGTGGATTCAACAGGAAAATTTTAAGTGAGCAGGTCTCCAAAATGAAGAGTTTTTGGAAAGCTATGAAGAGTTTAAAAAGAGAATGTACGGCCTTCAGATTACACCAATATGGTAGTATTTCACCTTGCAGATGGGCACTTGTGCCATTGTCTACTTGTTTATTTTAAAGTATCAGTGAGCTTGGAGATTATGGCACTGGGAAATTGATAAGGCTGAACAGAAGTAGGCATGCCTACAACTTCGTGTTGAACCAGAAATTCATTTTCTTAAGAAAAGTCTTTCTGGATACTTACTCCTCATCATAAGATTGAATTATTTAGCAGTGCCACTTACAGAGAAGCATTTAGATGGCTGATACTGTCTGTATAGAAATGTGAGTGAATAAAATATGGATAATGTGAAACAAAATCTCTTGCTAACATTTACCAAAATTAACTAATTAAGAAATATATATATATATATTTTTGCCACAGTCTGTTTTGTAAGCTTTTTTTTCCTGAGGGTTAGGATGCAATATCTGTATGGCTCTGGTATAAATAATTAATCAATCGATTCTACTTAAAGAATACCAAAGCTTTTTAAAACGTTCAGTGATATTTTGCAATGATAGTTAAAATAACTCCTTAAAACTATATCCAATAATAGCCACTGAATGAATTTTTTATAAAACAGAGTATTTATTACTGTTCTTTCCGCATAAGCTTTTAGGTTGTTTTAATGATCCTGGTGTTAATTCATTGATATAAATAACAGCAAGCTTGGAAATGGGGTTTTGTTCTGAAAAGTTTAATTTTCTTTTGATATCCGTTCAAATAAAGCACTACCTATCCCATTATTTCCTATTTGGCACAGCTGCCTTCTGGCTCAAGCACCTGGTTGTCCTCAGCGCAGGCTCTGGTCCAGCGCTTGGGATGCTCTGAGCATCTGTGTTAAATGGTGGCTGCAGGTATGTGAGGAGTATAGAGCTGCTCGCTCCCAGGTGAGTGCCCCAGCCACTGGCCCAGGGCTTGTTTTTGCTCCACCTGGGGTTTCTAGCAGAAAGCAGCCAGACGGGCAGAGGGCACTGTCCTGGTGCTGTGGGATGTGATTAAACCCTCTCGAGGTGGTGGTGCTGCTGGATGTGAGTGTGCCTCATGCAGGTGTGTGCCTCAGGGCCCAGCAGCAGCTGCAGGTGCCATGGGTGCCCCTTCTCTGCTATTGGTCCAAAAACATGCATCATGAGCAGGATGTAATCATTCCAAATAATCTACCTTAACATACTTAAGTTTGTTTGCTGACCAAACTCCATTCAAATGACGTTCTTATCTTCTATTTCATGACCAATTTTTATTTCTACACTTACACCCTCCCTCAACCACAACAACAAAATCCTCAGACCAGCCAATTGTCCCTATCATTTCTCTGCACTTCAGATGCTCATGTGTGCCCACAAGCATTGCTGGGTTTGCACAGGTGGGCTCAGCCACTCTGTGTGTATGAACTTTGCTGGTGGATGGGAGCTCAGACCTGCTCTTTTGGAGAGCGAGTGAGTGCAGTGTATGCAACGAGCATGTATTTTGGGTAAGGTGTTATTTTTACAAGCAAATTTTCTGAAACAGATACAAATCTTAACGTTGTTATTAAAGTAATAATAATTATTTAAGAAATAGGGAAAATTGCTGTTCTATTTGACATGGTAGGAAACAAAGCCTCTGTGTGTATGCATGTTGATTTTTCATTTATTTATTTATTTTTTGCAAATACATGATTTAATCTAGGTAATTAAAATTGGAAGAATGAATGCAAACCAGAACTGTATGAACAGTGCAAGTTTAATTCATGCAGAAGCCTTGCAAAGTTATTTGTGCATTTAGGGTAAAAATCCTGGCACTGCAACATCCAAATCAAGCCATTCCATGTCCTTGTATGGCCGCTATAAGGTACTTCTGAATGTTGTCACTCCTTGTAAACTCCCTTATGATTCATGCTAAGTTCCTGCCTGTCCTTTCACAAATCTACCAAGATTTTCCTTTTTTTCTTCTCAGCCACTTGGAAGATTTACATTGAGTACATTGATAACATTCTGACTGATGGCTTATTTAACACCATAATGTGTTCTTCGGATTTCTTTTTGGAGAATTCAGAAGACAATTTGAAGCCAGCTCTGCTTTTTCAAACACAAATGACCCTTACTGGCACAGAAATTTATTTTAAACCTTCTCTAGCTAAAGAGGCTGATGGTGGCTTTTATGACCTTACAGATGAACTGCTAGGTAATATTTTCTGAATGTGTGTCCAAGTGAAAATAGTGGAAGCCCACTTGGAATCAGAAGATTATGAGTTATAGATTACGAGTTATAGTTTCTCTTCTTGTGCCTAGAAATAAAGAATCCAAATAATTGCAAGCAGCAAGAAGTTTATTTTTAGTTACAAGCTCATTTAATAGCATCAGCCTTGAAATTCTGAGCCTCATCTGTTCTCTCAGTTTCAAAGCTTACAGAAGTGTAGTCCTGTTAATTTCCAAAGGATTACTCATGCTTTCACCCACTTCTGCATCTGTGAGCAGCAGAATGAAGTTGTCCATTTTACGCAAAGCTGATTAAAATTAGCTGAATGCTTCTCTTTCTGTATCTGTTCCGTGCTGAAATCTGTAGATCGGCATGTAATGGAAACTTAACCTTAGAAGTATGGGTATAAGGGAATGTTCAGTAGACTGATGACCAGAATCATATATAGCACATTTACTGATGAATAACTTAAAGATATGTAAAATTAGATAATCTTTAAATGGCTTAGGTTAGAAGTGAACTTATAGATCACCTAATTCCAACCCCATGGCATGGGCAGAGCTTCTATCCACCAGATCAGGCTGCCCAGGACCCCATCCAACCTGGACTTGAATGCCTCCAGGCATGGGGCCTTCAAGATGTGGAATGCACAATCTCCACACAATATTATCCTCAGTGTAAAGAGTTTCTTTATTATATGTAATCTAAATCTAAACCCTCTTAGTTTAAAGCCATTACCCCATATATTCAATTTGGTTTAGTGCATTTATGCAGCAAATATAAACCCAAACAAGAGCGAGCTCGGTGAACTGTAATTTTTCTTGTTAATAGATATCTAGGGAAAATGTATGGAATTCCAGTCTTTCATTTACACATCAGTGCAAGTTTAACCATTTGTTGTTACAGTTTCTCAGTTACTGAAAATAATAAAACTTTTTCTTTAATGTCTAGGTCAATATGAACAACGTGTTTGATCTGTCTGAACTCAGGCAGGAGAGTAACAAGTATTACCAACAAAGTCTTGGTGTACAGAAGATCTCATGATAGCTATGCTTATCTCTGACTAGAGGACCAGCCTGAGTTTATGAGGCCGTTTCTTCCTTGTGACCGTGGCTCAATGTCTTCACAGATATCTTTTACAGATAAAGTCTCTTGTTGGCCTCCCACCACTAGACAGTGTAAAGAGCAGGCATGAAAGCAACTAGTCTTAGTAACTGGCTATTTAGTAAGAAAAATTTGGATATGTACGTGCATGTTTTTCTGTCTTCTGCTTTAGATTGATATCTATGAAAATCTGTGTTCAGACGAGTAAGTCTGAAGACTCAAGAATTTTTGAAAGCTGGTTTAGAGTAATGACTTAGCCTTTCAAAATAACCTTTCTAAATATTATTAAGAAGTGGAGCTGGATGTTTAAGGAGTATGTTTTAAGATATGTCATTTTCAGGTAAAATGGCGTGTGCTATGGAAGTAATAAGATTGGGTCTTTATGTATGTAATACGTACACATGTAATGCGCTGAGCTGTGTTTGCTACTTTTTAGAGTTTTTTAATTGTTATTTTTGTTTGCTTTTGTTTCCTAGATATTGTTCTCGCATACCTTGGGTTTATTCTCAGTAGTACTTGCCATATCTGGAAGTTGGACTCAAACTCTCTTGAAATTATGTAGTTTTACAACGAGTGCCAATGGCAGGACCAATAGAGCTTAGTACATGTTTATTCACTACAGTAAGCAGTGTTTGCTGTACTTGTAATTTTACCTTTCTCTCTTTGATAGTCTGATTGACTTCAAAGGCTTTATAAAAGTGACAGATGCTGGACTTCAAAGTGAGAGGCATTATTATGTGCTGGCAGAAATCACTGGCCACCTCTTGGCTCTGAAAGGGAGGCAGACAGCTGTTGGTGAACCCTTTGAGCCTTTAAAAGAATTGTTGCACTGTTGGTAAACTACAGACAGAAGATGCCAAACCAAGTTTGCATCTAGGTAGAGGTATTGTATGAAGAGTAATATTCTATGTTTACATATGTGTATATATAGCAATGTTTGACCTCTGGGTTGTAAAATAATTCCATTCCTCTTTTCTGTCCTTATAAAATGCCAGGTATAAGACAGTTAGCTTTTATTACGTTCCTTAAATGGCTTGTTTTACGTGGATGATGGCAATTAGTTCACTGTTGCATTTTGTTCTGAGAAGGATTGTAGTAATTTTTTAACAATTTTTTTTCTACTGGCAAAATCATGTTTGTATTCATGTCCCCTTGCAGAAGCTTAGCCATACAGAATCTCCATTGAGTGCATTTTTGATGTTGCTTCACATTCCTTTAAGCAGTTAGCAGTAATTTTGGACTCTGATTAGCTGTGGATAGGAAACCTGGGATTTAATGTCAGTCAAGTGATACTTTCAGGTATCTTAGCCATTTGTTTCTGTGTATGTTCTATCCCACATCCATTCCACTATAATTATTGAGGCTGGCAAGTGAAATAAGGGGAATGTCAAATGGCAAAAAGAAATGCAGTTGTTCAAGAAAGGGTGGGACATGAATGATTATGTTAATGCAGGGTTTTTTAAAAAGGAATTATAGAGTTAATATATGCTATACAAATGCTACATTCTTAATTTTCTCCTAGAAAGGTTTACAGTTTTGATTTAAAAAAAAATCATATGGAAGAATGTCATATTCTTTTTGTTTTTGTAATCTCCCTGCTATATTTTTGGATAAACAGATTGAAAATTTCTCTAATCTCAGTTTAACAAATGTCAAGACTACCCAAAATTTTGCAGATTCACTTTAAGTTCAGTATTGATAATTTTCTGAAATTGTTAAAATCAGAGAACAGATATTCTAAAAGCCAGAAAGTCCCACTTCAGAACTGATGTATTCTATGTGAGAAAACTGTAGAATATCACAAGCAAGACCGTTTCCCCAGTGGTTATGTCTCAGTTAGGTCCTCATTCCAGAGTAGCGTGAGTAGGAAATCAGCGTTGTGAAGTTTGATTTACCTCAAGATGTTGTGTTTTATATAGGTTAAAAATACGATATATTGCCATGGAAGGGAAACAGGGTGGTTTCCCTCACATCCTTCAGCTACTTCTGCATAATGCTAGTGGATATGGGTATATCTAATAGTATGTATACGTAGTGCCAGAAAGCTATCAGAAACTGACACGTGAAGTATCATAGATGCTTGGATTTTGGGTTGGATTTTGGGAAGACAGAATATTTGGTATACTTTCTAAGTAGTGGTGGTGCAGGGCTGGAAAAACATAATAATAAAGTCCAGGAGGTATCACTGCATGCTAGGCCTCCCCCCTGTATCCATCTATCTGTTATAGCAGATTATATATAGCAGAAGCTTGTTTTTACCAAATGTTGTTGACACTTTTATCTGTACTTTCTGTTTCAGAGCAGCATTGATGATTGGACTAAAACCCAGTGGAGACAGATTAATGGGGAACAGATGGATATAGAGATCAGATGATTTGCCAAGGCAGGTTCCATAGCTGTCTGCTTCTACAATTTATCTGTCTTGGTGACACCCCTTTCTCACTCTTCCCACCCACTTTGATGTTTCAGTGGATTTGTAGCTTGTGTCCAAACTGAATGTTCTGATTTGGTTTGGAGCTTTCCTTTAAAATTTAATTTTTCTGGCTGAGTTTCTAATCCCTGTGGGAGAATCTGGTAAAGCCATGTTGTCACAATTCTTATTTGTGCAGTGTGTGAAAGAATAATGAAAGAGTAATAAATGACCAAATGAAAATCAGTATTTTCTGAGACAAATGGAGTTTTCAGAGTTTTATCTGCTCTTCCCTCAGACACAGGTCCAGAGTAGCTGAATTTGTTCCATAGCTTCAGCAAAGATGCTTCACTTCAAAGGGAGGACATTTTCTTCATTTGAAGAATTTGCAGTGGGTTATTGGTAGTAATCCTAAAGAAGTCAGTTCTAATGCAATAAGGGAGGAATGAAGTGAAAATAAGAACAGAGGACCCCTGACAATTTGCAAGACACTAGAGGAATAATTGTGGTCCACAGATAGTGTAATACTTCACCATGAAATGAAGAAAGTCTTGAACCTAGTGGGTATAATAGTTCTTATTTATGCATTTGTTTCATGCAGAAATGAATAGATTTATTTGCATGCCCAATTAGTAGTGCTTTAAGAGAAGAATTCACAGCAGACTTCTTGTCTAAAACCACTTCAAAATCATACAGCTTCACGCAGCCAGTTGTGATACCAGGGTGATTGGAGTAATAAAAGCAAGGATAGAGCTAAGATTGATGTGTTGATCCTCTACTTTCACATCGTTCACTATGGCACATAATCCAGATTATGGAAAAAGGAAGATGCTGATGGATGCCACTGATGCTCTCAGGCTGATTACTTGTCGTGTTTGCCATGCTCAGGTGTACACAGGAGTCTCCCTTAACTCTCTATGAATAGTGGCTTCGGATATAATAAATTTACGAATGTTTTTATCTAAAGTGAAAAAATTAATTGGAAAACTACTTAAATTCTTGGAGCTGTGATGAAGTAAATGGCTTGATCCAGCTCTAATCACATAATCACTGTGTAGTTACAATATTAATAGCTCCATTACTTAAAGTGCCATACAGGAAAGTACATTTCCAGAGCCTTTATTTATTTACCACGTAAAGCAATGACCCCAGTGAAATCTTCCCTATTATGCTAACTACATCTGTCCCAAACATCTACATATGAAAAAAGAAAATAGAATTTTCTGACAAACTTCTTCAATTTTTCTATTGTCAGCAAGGTACTGGTCATTAGGAAAATGTCTTCTATCATTTGGGTGGTCAAACACTGCAACAGGCTTCCTCGAGAGATGGCTGATGCCCTTTGCATGTCAGTGTTCAAAAGGCATTCAGACAATGTTCTCAATGATATGCTTTAACTTTTGGTTAGCCCTGAAGTAGCTAGGCAGTAAAAAAAAATTAAAAGAAAAAATAGAAAAAAGGCAAATACCCTCACCAGTCCCTAAGATTTCTACTGTGAATTACTGTATCTATCTGTAGTTTGCTTCAACTTCTGATGCAGCTGGACAAATAAACTTGTCATTTAGTGGTGTGATATGTTATACGTCTCAATAGAAAAACACACAGAATACCATAAAAGAACTTTCAAAATGAAAGGAAAAAAAAAAAAGAAGAAAGTGTCAAAATAATATTTCATCTAGGCTGATCAGGTTCAAAGTTTCAGTGTAATGACAGCATATCTGGTATCTAGAATGCATATAATATTTCAATGTTTTTCTCTTGTATTCCATTGTACGCTTTGTTATGTGTTTTTGTAAGACTTTTCTTACTCATTTACTCATTCTGCTATCTACTATTCTTTGCTTTCTAGGTCAAGTTTTTAGTAGTAGAAGATACTATCTTGACAGATCTTCTGGGACTCCAACTTCATAAACTAGAAGAAGAAATCCATGGTATAGTTGACAGAGCTGTGCTAGAGTTGGGTACTTGAAATGTGAGAGATGTCCATCTTTTTCCACCTATTTCCATGGAAGAGTATGTACAGATTGCAGTCTTGATGAAGTTGTACTTCAGGAAATTCATGATACCAGTGAATAGTTTCACGTGAGCAAAATTCAGTGGCTTTTTGTATGCAGCGTGGTTTACGTCATTGTGCATTGAATATAATTTAATTGAAGTTTTCAACTCAAAATATGAAATGTGATATGTATAAACAGAGGTTATAACTACTTTTCTTGTTCTCAGATTTTGGCAGGAACCGGTTGAATGTGGGCTGCCATGGAATTTTCTTATGAAGAGCATCACAGCTCTTCATAAAGAGAGAGAGAGCTCTTCATAAAGCATAAAGAGCTTCTTTATTATTCAGTCAAACAGTTGCTTGGGACTCTAGATAACATTCAAGTAAGGACTTGATAGAAATATTATTAGTATATCATTTTTATTCACTCCGTTGTTACACTTTACGTTAAAAACTTTTTTCCTGAATTTTTATCAGTGACTTTTGTTTTCTTCAGATGTTATTCATGTGAGATTATATGTGCTATGTATATTCTAAGGACATTCTTATCTCCATGTAGGAGTTAATAAAACTACAGCCTTCTAATCTTATGTTTTTCTAGACTTTTTAAAAATCACTTAATATTATACTGTCCACTTGCAGCATGTAATAATGTCTTACTGTATACAATAATAAGACAATTTCTTGAAACTATCTTAGCCCTTGTTCCTCTATTTGATGAATTATTTTTATTTTACAATTTAGTTATAATCTTCTTTTATTTACTCTTCATTAGTTTTTTAATCTCCTGTAGTTGCACAGTGATGATACTTCTGATTTACAGGAATCCTTTCTCTGAAGCTCCTTGACATTTATGACAGTGAAATACAAGGTTATGATGTAATTAATTTCATTTGTCAAATGTGACTGTGTATCAGCCTAAATATTTTCACTTTTCACAAAATATCAGGTCTTAATTGTTCATTTCGACCAAAAAGATCACTGAAACCTTGATGAGTAAAGGAAATACCTTGTGTTATCAACATACCTATGAGTCAGTCCACATATGTCAGGCAAATTTTTGAGTATTCACTATATGAATTTCTGAAAAGATAAGATATTTATCATATCAGAAGGACATTCTACGTTTAAAACTTTAAGTAAAATTCTAATTGTTTGAATCTGCAATGTAAACAATGTGGGCTGCAGCATATCTAACTGTACACACAGATTCTACATTCTCACCGTTGAGCTAGTTGAGAATCTTGTCAAGAATGATGAAATTATTTATGGCATTTAACAGGCACAAATTTCTTCATGGTGCATGTTGAGAAAAGCATTGATCTTGCACGCATAAGCAGAATTGTCATGCAAGTTAATGCTTCTCTCGGCAATCTGTCATTCTTATTTTGTTAGAAGAGATCTAGTAGTATAATCAAAGCACTATTTGTTTTTCTTCACTGGCAGTTGTCCGAGTTCCTTTTCATTTCCTTCATGTTCAGTCTAAACATTGTAATGCATAAATGGTTGTGGATTTTCTTTTCTCACCACTTAAGAAATAAAATCTCAAACAAGCTGATGAGGTGCCTCCTTCCACCTCTTTTCCCTACAGTTTCTTTTTCCTAGTATACTAGAAGGTATGAAATGAAAACAAATCTGAGTGTTATGCCATGAGTTGTAACTACTTTCCTTGCAACTCTATTTAGAAGTTAGTGACTAATACAGTGGTAAAAAAGGTGATAGAAGCTACCACCAAACCAAAGAGACAAGAAAAAAATTGAAGATTTGCTGTGGAGATAAAGCTTATGGAGGGTTATGACTTGTTTGGAAGACTAGCTCAGGAACGGACAGGAAATGAGCTGTTAAGTCAGGTTGCTTTTTGTCTGTATGTAAACGTATATGGTAATTCTTGTCGTTTGTTGCTATCTGACATATTGGACTTGTACTGCTTTTCATATGAACAATTACATTTGAAGCATTGTTTTGTTACTTATGGATTACATGATGTAAAACTTTGTCAAATCCCTTACAAATTCTTTTGGTTTGGATTTAATCCATTTTTCACCCCACTCACCAACTGGGAGCAGGGAATCTTTCTTTCCTGCTTACTGCAGGATATAGTGGATTGTACTGCAAAGGTCTTCCCTCAGTACAGTTTAAAGTATGCCTTGAGTTCCTCACTGGCATTCATTCTTCCAGCCTGTAGAGCAATGATATTTGAAGTTACACCCCTTCTTCCTTTGAGGAAAAAGTCATAAGAAATTTAAAACAAAAACAAAACCTACCACTTGGTTTGTGCATTATTCTTTGTTATGCATAAACAATTATTACCTTTTTCCACTCAGATAGGCATGAAATTGAGAGTTTTGAGTCTTAATACTTCTAGTGTCAATATTAGTATGTGTTTTCATTTTGTTATTCTTCATACATGAAAATGTATATATTTTAGGAGGAGCACTCACTTTGCTCTCCAATCAGAGTAGTAATTTGGGGTTTGTTTGTTTGTTTGTTTTCAAAATTCTGTTATCTGTAAATAACCACCCTGTCAAAAAAGAATTCTTCTTATCCCTTGATTTCTAACACTGGACTGTCTGGAATATTGGAGGGGAGTTTCCACATAGCCAAACATACCTCCTCATTTCTCTGGTAGTATTTCACTCTCTTAGACTTCTTGGTCTGAACCAGTACAAAGAACATGTTCTGTTTTGGTTTCTAGAAAGGAAATGTGTAAGAAGTTCTAATTTCTGTATTTCTTACAGATGGCACCTCATTCTGAGAAGATGATACAAATCCTGTGCTTTCTCTTCCTGGAAATTTAGCTGTGTGTGATTTGCATTCACTTGGATCATAGGTTTTCAGGAGTCAACATGGAAAATGCCAATGAGATCGTCAAATCTATTCTACTTCTGATGCTAAATGATCAGCTTTCAGATCTGCTATGTTTAGTGATGATAAGACTGAAAGATTTATGACCTTTGTTACACTGTTAGTGATTGAGACTGATCATTATACAAGATATTTTTGATGTTTTTGTAGCTATCTTTCTGTTATCCTCTCTTCAATAACAATCTACATTTTCTGACGTTTTGAGACCAATTTGTTTTAAGGCACAAGCACTTTGCCTTTCAAAAGTTTATACTCTGTTATCTACATTCTAGGTGATACTCCTGGCTTCAGTGATGACCATTTATGGCTGTTAGTTCTGAGTACTACAATTATTGGTATGCCTTAAAACTTTTTTTTAAAGGGATGTGACATGTAACAGAAGTACTGAAACCTTTCCAACACTTGACTGGCTTGAACACTGAGCCTTTTTGGATCATGGATTCTCACAGGTTCTTTTAAATAATAGATTTTAGTGGCCGGTTTCATACATTAATTGCTCTATGCCACAAACAAGGACAGCAGGCAAACAATCTTTTGTTCTATTTCTCAAGAGTAGATCGCTGTCTACACACCAGCATGGTCTTCAAAATCCTCAGTCAGAAGTGTTTTCTGCAAGGCATTCATACCTGAATAAACAAATCTTCATGAAATAAGCATTAATGACTATTAATAATGATTCAGCAATTATTAATAATGATTTTAAGTCTTCTCAGTTTTACACTGGGCTATTTTAGACCTTTAGACTCTTCTGACAACTCCTAGTAGTGTCATTAACAACAGCTTTAATAGAAATATGTGTAAAGGAAGAGTGATTGAGGCAAATCTAAGGCAAATGTTTTTTTTTTCTGCCTCTGGTGGTTTTTGGTGCAGATGTCTCATCATTTTACAGACTTCTGAACAAAACTTTTGATCTTAAATGTCAACAAGCAAATACTACCCTTGGAAGGTACAGCATACAAAGGGAGTATGTCCCTTTCCATGAAGGGTGCAGTTGCAGCAGTCAGGTGTGTTGAGTTCTATGGAATTTACACAATGAATTTTCCCTTCTTTGGGATATAGACACTTAGACTGGCATGAAATGTCAGTTTTTAGAAACATAAGGTGATTTAAAATCCTACAGCTATTTTTTTCCAAATTCCAAAATACCACTGTTATAATTACAAGGCCCAAAATTGCCCGATGAACTAATATTTAAATAAATTATCTAGTTGCCCCTTATGTGTAGGTTTATAAAGAAGGGTAGAGGGTTAAGTGTTTAAGAAAAAAAAAATTGTACCAAAAGCCAAAGAACTAATTAAGTTTTTGGTTGAATATTGCATTTCTCATACTTCCTCTCTTCTTCTGCTCTTTTCTTTCATCTTAAATGACACTTTTCAATTCCTTCCTCTCTTATCCTTTAAGGCATACCTCTCAAGACCTCCAGCTCTCACCCGTTTCCACTATCAGCTGTTTCTGAGCCTCCTGTTTGCTAATTGGCCATCCAGTATGTGTGTGAACTGGGTAGTGGTAGGTCAGAAAAAACAGATCAGCAGCTTCTGAGACAATAATGTATTGTTCCCGCAACAGTGCTGAATGGATAAGCATTCACATTGCATAAAATCAATCTTGCATGTGGTTCTAATGATTGATTGTCTCAGCAGGGAGGCCGCAGTCTGAATGGGCAAATACATGCAGCTCACCTCTTAACGGTGGTTTCTCCAAGATACATTTGAGTGCATGGAAACATAGGAAAGACTGTAGTGTTTGTGTTTATGCTGTCTGCAGAACTGTATAATTCAGACTTTTACATTTGGAGCTCTAAGACTATATTGCTGTATGTTACACCAAATGGATATATAAACTAAAACAATGGTATCCCAGTAAGTGGAAAAGACTCCTAAGAGTTAAATCCTACTGAAGAGGTAGTGTGGAGAGAGAAAATGGGAAAACAAGAACAACAACAACCTCTCAGTTCAAGTCTTCAAAGGATGTTGATGTAAATAGTATCCTTTGTAAAGGTTAATGAGATGAGCTTCCTGTTCTGTCAGTACAGATTGTAGCGTTTATGCTACGTGTGCAGGTTTATGCTTTTTTTTTCTTTTTATCAAAAGGTAGATTCTCAGTTTCTACACCCTGATGAAACTGTACAAAAAATGTGTCCCTATGTCATGGAGACCTATGAAGAAAAGCACAGAGAACAGTGGGTGTTTGTCTGCTCAACCCAGGTTGAAGTTATGGGTTCACAAATCTGATGGGTTTCAGATATACAAATGGCATTCTCTAGACTGGAAGAAGGCTTGGGTTAGCCCTGAAGGATTACCACAAGCAACCGGTATGGATATCTTCTTTTTGTTTAATTCAGTGAAAATGATCTCATGAAAAGACATTAGATTTTTAACCCTATAGTAAATGAAATGCCATTAGTATGTACTGGGGAAATAAATATGTCATTTCTGTTATCTCATGGGTATTTTTATCACATCTTGATTACTGGATTTTCCATGGGTCCATTCTGAACTGAGATGAAAGATAAAAGCAAAAATACTGACAGAGTTCAGCCACGTCAGTGTAGCAAGAACAGTGTATACAAGTACCACATATGCATATGTTAAACCCATGCATTTGTGTAAGGAAGCAGAAACTGTTGGTTTTTTTTGTGTCAAACCACTATTTAATTTAGACCTGCTTCAGAAGGGTAGCTTCTGCTATGTGAATTTTTCTTCATCCTTGCTTACCTTCATCTTCTTCCCAATGCTTCTGTTCTGGTATGAACATTCTTTCTTTCTGTAAAAACTTTAAGTAGTTCTGTTTTTCTTTTCCAGTCTAGAGAATCTGCCAAGTGGATAAACAACATGGGAAGGAGGCTCATAAGGAGGAGAATGCGTTACCTAAGATTTATTTACCTTTATAGTTATCTAAAATTTATCCCTATAATATAAAAAGTGAACAAAGGTTAATCTTTGTTCACTGTTTCTCACAATACAAGCACTAATAGTTGTTACCTGAAACTATTAACCAGCAGGCTTAAACAAAAGAAACACTTTCACACAGTGTACAGTTCAAAATACAGGACATTTGGCTACAGAATGACCAGTTATTTTTTAAAAGGTTAAATGAAGTGTCAAATTTCCACCAATGACAACTAAGTATGATGATAAAACTGGTAGTGCGATCTTGCGTAGGGAGTATTTGGGTTACTGATTCTTGTGTGGTTTTTTCTGTGTCAGGGTGGGGGTGGGGGGCGATTGTTCTTTTTTTGGTTGACTTGAGGTCTTGCTTTGTTCGGTCATTTTTATTTTGGTAGCAGTGGTTATTTTGTTTTAGTAAATCCTGGCTGATGTGCCATGTTATTCCCAGTGTATCCAGCTCCTGGACTTGCTTCTTATGTGCCTTTTTAAAAATATCTTCTAGCTCCTGTGAAAGACAGACTGATGCATAATGTGCGGTATGTGTGATGTGGTGACGCTTCTGCAAGCAGAGTGCAGCGCTGTCCCACATTGTCACTGTTTCCTGTCTGGATGTTATATGTGCTGAGGACTTCTGGACAGGATCTGTGGGTTAGAAATGACCACCTGGTCCTCTGCAAAAGAGAAGTGGAGTTTTGGTGTGTTTTTGAAAAGTGGTCTTTAATATTTTGGGATACTAGGCAATTTCATACAAAATGCTGCTACTGGTGTATCCCTTATAATTGCATTGGTATATCATCGTGATTTGCTACAGAAAAATAGGAAGCTCAGTGAAATTACCTGCTGGCGAGCAGCAAGGTATTACCTCTAAATTTGAGGTTATTAAATGGAGTGCAGATTACCCTTGAGCATTCTGCAGTTCTTATCATGTCTTAATTATTCCATCTTCAGTCTTTCAGTGTGCTTTCTTTCCTTTTAGAGGCATATACGTGAATTTCCAGAACAAGGTACTCTTTCTGTGGTGACTATAAGTGCATACGTATACAGTACTGAATGCATGCTTAAATCAAAATGCTCTCTCCAAGTATAATTAAAATACAACTAAGGTGGCTGTCACATACTACTGGTTTGAATGCACACAAAGTATCGCTAGATGGGTATTGAAATATGAAATAATTCTTATTTCTCTTCTGACCTCCTGAGCCTCAGATTTCTTCAAAATACTTTTGTGCCTAAGAAAGCATGTGAGGACAGGGCCTCCCTCCAGTGTTTCTCTAGCAAGATTCACTACAGGATGAGAAGCTCCAGTGACTCTATTTTTTGCCAGAGATTTTATTTATTACAATTTCATTCTAAAATGGTGCATAGAAATTTGGTCAGGGGTTCTCATGGCCTCAGGTATATGTGTACAGTCACATCCTGTAGATTAGTGTTACAGCTTACACCCTCTGACCCTCTGACACTGTTGGCTGCTATTTAAATGGAAACACTGAAGACACATTGATTTGAAAACTGTGAAATGAAACAAAGTGGATTTCTAAGATGGCATCAAGCCAAAAAGAAACTCAAGAAGCAAAATCAGACTTGTTCTGGTAAAAGCAACATCCATTTCTATGCAAAGACTGTATGGTTCATAAGGATTTTGGCTTAATAAGTTGTAATGTACTCTTCTATAATCGCTCTATTACAAAGATCTTATGTTACACTTCCATCTGTATAAAATCACCGCTGCCTCAAGGTGAGTTTAATCTTTTATAATTGATTCTAGTAGTTACCACTCATAAATGGTGAGGAATGAGGTATGAAACCTACTGATGACAGCTGCAGCTTTGTGATGTGTCATTGCTTTCATCTGGGTATCTCCTACAAGTCATAATGACTCTGCAATGGCTTTTTAGGTCACCAGTTCATGAGGTATTGCTTGGCTGTCGCATCTACACCATAGATGGGATGATGCCCAGAAACACTGTTTTGGCATCATTGGTAATGTTCAGTTTCAGGACATTTACGAGTACTTGAGAAATACCCCTCGGCTAATTCTTACACCTTTGACTGACAAGTAATGAATATTGCTAATAGCAGTGTCAGCTTTTTCTCTTTAGGTGAATAAAAAATTAAATGCTCAGTGTTCTTTCATACCTCATATGAATTTTATAAGGTTTTCTTAGAGCTGTTATTGAGACAAAGTATCTTTGAACATGTGTATGCTTGTAAGCGTGCGCACTTAAGTAGTACGTGAACTTAATCTCTCTTAATTTTAAAAATAAGTTAAATATTTCTTGTGTAATATAATGCAAAAATTATGGTTAATAATTTTTAATTTTTTTTTAATAATTTAATAAAATAGTGGTTAATCTGAAGAAGAGCGTGAATGGATCTATACCAGGGTTACTTGGGATTTTTCAGCAAAATCTTCCCTTTTTTTTTTTCTTTTCCAATATGTTGAAAATTCAAAAACCAGTACTTTTTCACACCACGTGCAACAAAGATTTTTTTTCTGGAATCTTTTTTGCTAGAATCAGTGATTCAAGAAGGTGCATCCATCAGTCCCAGCTGGCTTAGTAGTTACAACCCACAGACGGGATAGACAAATCCAAGAACCAACCCTATAAATAAGGCAAAGTAACAGCAAATATCCTCAAGTTTCCTGTCTTGTGTGACCACAGGTGAGATATTACTCCTTAATTTAAAAAAAAAGTTGATATTTGGTTTACATACAGAAGCTTTGTAAAGTGTGGTGCACAGCAAGCAATTTCCCGCACTATGCGACAGCCTGTTATCTTTTTTTACAGTACACATTTATACTTCATATGCTAAGACTGATCTTTCAAGGAAGAAAGTTTTGAATGTAAGGATCTGACTATATTTTCACACTATAATTGTGAATCAAAATGGTGTTCTGGGAGTGAATAAGTTCCATGTTTTTCCATTGTGATGGGCAGGAGAACAATGCCAATTTATTCTAACAAAGTCTTAGAGTTGCATATCTATATCTATGTGATGATGGTCTTTGTTTTAGTGCAGACTCTGTTAACACTTTTCACTGTTTTAAACAAGACTTGAGGAAAATATGATTATGTGATTTAATTTCTCAACATAGTGAAGTTCAGTGGGGCAAGCTGCAGGGCATCGTCAGGCTGTCTGAAGAAGTACAAGTATGGATTTGTTTTGTGGCATTGCTTTTCTGCTTCAGATGGGAGAACCAGGCAGCAGCAGGAATGAGCTTTCTTGGTTTTGAGCCTAAATTTGTAACAAGGAGTAAGCAACATCTGCTTAGAAGAAGGAGGTTAAGATTTGAATTCATGAGCCTCTGCAAAGACTGTCACTGAAAAGGCTGCCATTAGTCCTCTCTTTACAACATGCAATGTGGGGAAAAGCACTGCTCCAGACATAAGGATTACATTCCATTCTTGTTACATTCCTTACTCATTTTTTCTGAGGAGAAACCTCCCTAATCCGGATGACCTTTGAGTCTTCAACCTTGGGAATCCTTTCCAAGCTGTAACACAATGCAATACACCACAACATAGATACAGTAGTAGCTAGGCTACATGGGATGGAGCTGGCAAGTAAAGTTTGTTACAACAACCTGGGTATCATAGAATCATTAAGGTTGAAAAAGACCTCTAAGGTCATCAGTCCAACTGTCAACCCACCACCATCATGCCCGGTAACTGTGTACCTCAGTGCCACAACTACACAGTTATTGAATGTCTCCAGGGATGGTGACTCCATCGCCCCCTGGAGGGTGTCAGCCTCCTGAAGTCTGTTCTAGTGCATCACTGCTCCTTCTGAGAAGAAATTTTTCTCACTATACAGGTAAGACCAGTTATAACTGATCTTTTAATGTCCTATAGCTTAGTCTTAGCAAAGATGGGAGGGACAATGGCTTTCCCTACAGGTGTTTTTTGAATCATATAATTAAAATGGTTTTGTTCTTAAAGTTTGAACTAAAGATTATGCTTAAAAAGTAAACAGTTAAACCTCTGAGGGCAAGCAAATCCTTGTAAGTGTATTAACAACCCTTAAAAGTGAATTCCTTTTAGTAATAATCATTTCAGCAATGGTAGAGTATTGTAATGACTTCCAGCCCCTGCACAGCTCCTGCTGATGTCTTTCAGTCATTCACAGTGAATAATACTGCAGTAGAATGTGCCTGCCCGATGCTTCCTAGTACCTGTTTTACAAGCCCTACATCTCTCAGCTGCTGCCTTTGTGTACAGTGATGTTACTGAATGCTGACAATCAACTGTGTCTAATTATCTCCTTTTGCTTTGAAGTAAGGTCCTTGTTAGCTCTGACTGACGTTCTTAATTGTAACTCTCTGAAGCTCTGTTTTAAAAATGTTTGCACACAACAGTCATTTTATTTAAGTGACTTATGTTTACCATGTTTAAGTACTAATCTGTGTATCTGGATTATGGTGTTTGTTTTCTTCCTTAAACCCTGTGCCATGGTTGCCCCTGACATTGAACTGACCTATGAAATTATGTTGGTTGCTGCGGGGTTTATTGATGCACGTCTGTTAGCCAGGAAGTTTATTACCTCGTGTACTTTCCGCAGGGAACTACTCTCTAAACAGGCGAGGGTCTCTGAGCTTCTTGTTTTTCTACATGTTAATTAACACGTTCACTTGGAAACAGTGTACATGGACACCATATAATAATTATGATGGTGGTTTTTGTTTAAGCGTACAATCTTGTATTTTTATTTTGAAGACACTTGAAATTGTATATCCATCCTATATATCATCATCAGTTATATCAGATATCATCCATTATATGATCAGGTCATCAGATATAAATTTAAAATGAAGTGCCTTTTTTTCTGCTCTTGGTACACTTGTAATGTATTAATTTTGTGTTAAAAATTGTACGTCATTGATTAGTACGAGGGATGGCCGAACTAATTTCTGTGATTGTGTGGTATCTGTATTAGAATTAAAGGTACTTCTTGGTAAGAGGAAGAACCTCAAGGGAGATCAGAAACTGTCATGTATAACAAACAATATATAATGTCTGAATGTATTTTTGTTTAAACTTTTGTCAGTGAATACGGTGAAGGATTGTTTAAAATTGAAACAAAACATTGCTAAATAAATATACTAGGAAGTATTTTTATTCAGAATATCTTAGAAACCTATAACTTATACGTCCTTTCCTTACCAAATGTTTTTAGACTAGGCTGAGTAGTTATCCATGTCTCTTTGATTTTTTGTGTTAGATGCAAAATATGTTGCTAATCTACCCAATTTTCTATTCAGGAAGCAAAAAAGTATTGCTTATATCAGGTCAAATGAGATGTTTGGCAGCAATTTTTCTGCTTGCCTTGTTTCATCATGGAGACATAGTTGCAATGAGTAATATTTGAAAATACGGTGGAAGAGGTAGAAGAATTTAGTTAAATACAGCCTGTGGGAAATGCTGAAAATCTCTAATAAAAAGCACAGCTTCCCAGAACAACTTGGCCTTTGTGATCTCTTTGTGATAGTTTCTACCCTACAGCCTTACTCCTGTGATGGTAAATTAATAGAAGTGTCTTGAACCTGACAAGTAGGAAAATACTGTTTTTTTTTGAGAGGGCACCCTGACATCTGAAACCTGCATCTATTATATTCTCTGAAGAAGAAGGAAGGAGATACATTGCATCTTTCTTCATCACTAGAAGAACTGTGTGTGGCCTGCTTCTGAAATCCATCCCTCCATTTGGTTTTTGTAATGATATTTGTTTGTGTAAGATTGTCACCAGAGGAACCAAAGCTGAAATGGGTCCAAAAGTTCATGAAATCACATTCTCACAGTATTGTCCTAGGTCTTTTATCTTCTGGTGCACGTTTTGCCATATAAGAATGCAGGTGCGTTATTAAAAATTAAATAGATATATATTTTTCACCCTTTTAGACTTTTGCCTTACTTATGATGCTGACCTCAAGCCTATAAAAAGGGGAATAAAGGTGTTACTTTATGTGTAAATTGAACATTGTCTTCTGACTATTTACTACCTGGTTTCTCTTCATATGCTAACATGACTCATTAAAATGTTTTCCCAGTGCCACTGTGACTGGGGACTTTGTCAGTTCCGACAGCTGCTGGTTCACTGAAAGGAGGAGACAAGAACAGCCCTGAGGACCAAGTGCAACCTTCACTTGGAAGGTGCAGGAGTAGCTGTTCCTGGTGTTCTGTCTTGGAATAAAAACAAATTCCTAAAAAGAAAATGGTTTAATGCTCTTGTAATCTGTGGTTTGCATCCTTGTCCAGGTGTTTATGCAAGCTTTAAGAGATTTCACTTTGCCTAAAATGTTGACAGATGATAACCCAATTTTCATGGGCCTAACCAGTGACCTGTTTCAAGTTCTGGATGTCCTGAGAAAGAAGAACCTGCAATTTGAACAGATGGCTGAACAATCTACCCTAGAGTTTCACTTGTAGCCTGAAGAGATCTTAATTCTCAAGGTAAAATAATTCATTGCCTTTAATTACTCCCCTTAAGAGTTTCAATCAAAATAATTGCAAATGGGCTGTGTTAGATATGAAGGTTATTGTTGAGTGTGTTACAGTACTGATAAGGTGTCCTCAAAGTCTCAGCATTTCAAAGACACGGCAGTACAGCACCTCAGTACAATAAATATATTCGCAAGGAAGTACACTCTGTTCAAAAAGGCTGTCTCCACTGACAAACATATTCATTTGTGTGGAGCACCTGGTTCTTGTACTCGGTAGCATTGTAGTAGTTGCTGAATATTTACAGGGAAGAATGGAGATAAAGGAAATTTAAAAAAATGTACCAGAAGTTGTTGATGTAGAATGTGGGGTTACCTATGTTGAACAGGTTTTTTGAAAACATTTTTCAACATTTTTCAACATTTTGAAAAAAATTTTTCATGTTTGTTCAGGTATTTCTGTATAATACAATGCATGTTGAGTGTGCGATATGAGTGCATGAGCATACATGCATGCGCATACTCATAAAAATTAGTTGTCCACAAACTAAACTTAAATGGTAATTATACCTTGAGTTACAGACAGATGGAAAAGTTAAAACTTAGTGATATTGAAATACAAGTTGGTGTATGGACCAAATTTGGATTACTAATTAAGTATACTCTCACCATGCTTCAAAGACCATCCATATTTGCAGTATAAAACTGCACACTTCTTTGTTATATTAAGCTTTATTGGAAACTGAAATAACCAATCAGGTTAAATGTGATTAATCTCAGGATTTATAAAGGATTTTCTGCTCCAGACTATCATATTCCACCATCTTGGCAGAAGCACCAAAACCAATAAGCTATACCTTGGAACTTTCCAATCAGCCTTCTGTAGGGTGTTTTGATCCCTGCTAACTGGGTGAATCAGAAAATGACCACCGAGGAACATGAACCTGCTACTATTAGACTTGAGGAAATCAATACGGATTCTCTTCACTAAGACAGAAATCTATAATCAGCTAAGCTCTTTCCATTCTGTTTCACACAGAACTAGTTCTTTGGAAGAAATATATTCCTTTAGTGGACCGATACTGCATTTTACCAAATTATATATGCAAAACTATTTTGATTGTGGAATTGTGATCCTCTAAAGTGATGGCAAAGTTGTGATAGCTCTTCTATATCTTTGGTTGACACTATACTGATATAGAAGTGTATAGCTGTATAGCAGAATGATGAGAGTTGCTCTCACTCACTCATTAAAGTAACCCAGTGCTCCTCTCCTTTTCTGGGAAACAAATGATGTTGCTTGATGCAACATCAGTTCTGCAAAGGTAAGTCTGCTGAGAAGGTATTTCTTAAAAGGGGGATAGGAAAGAGGAGTGGGGAGATAACTTTGTTTTTGTGTACGTGCCTCGCTTTGGCAAGCGGATAACGGTAGAGCAAATGCTCTTGCTACATATTCCAATTGTGTCGTAGGTCATTCTGTTGGCTAATGGCAGTGCGTCACTGTGTTTGTGGTTGGCAATGCATGGACTGGAAAGAGAGAGGTGTCTGCCTACCTGCACAGTGTTTTCAATCTCGCACTGCAAAGAAATTATCATGGTTCTTGCAGCAAATCTTCTGCTTGATGCATCGCCTTTGCCATAGGCTGCTGTATGATAGCATGCTGTTCAGGCCATCCAGTCAGCCGTGTGATATGCAATGGAAAAACTCAAGCATTGTAAGGAAATTGTACACTTTTGTACATTGTTTGCATGTCCCAAAGGAAAATTAATCATGACAGCAAGTAATGAGCAGGATATTTGACAGGTAGACTAAGTAATATTTTGTTTAAGAAGGAGAAGCAGAATAATTTAGTCTTCTAGAAAGAAATAAGGTAATATATTGACAAACCACTACGTAAACATCTTGAATAGATAATTTTTGCCTGTTTGTGCTACTAAACGTTGACAAGTCTGTGTTTCTACTTTCCCTTTCAACGTTTTATACTAGAGAATATTAGCTATGGAGCGGTGCAGTGTTGGAATGAGATTCTCCCTTTGAGTCATGAGGCTTAGTGGAAATTTGTGCTAAACTAGCACAGAGGCTTAAGTACAACAAGATGAAGATTTGTCTGAGTGTGGGGATTAGCAGAGACCCAGTTTAGAGAGAAATTCAAAGATTCCAACTGTCTTTAAATTTACACTAATATGCAGCCTGTCCCTTCTCTTTGCATGCTACATGAACATGAAACAAAAGTCCAATTGGAATGACCTTGATCCAAAAGCTCTGACAGCTGGTGAGCTGTTTGGTTTTATAAACCATGCAACCCAAGAATGGAAAGATAATAAGTAGCGCGTATGCTTCTTACTAGGGACCTCTGCTCCTGGAGGCATAGCACTCTGCTGGAAATAGGCAATGCTGGAATTCAGATAAGGTGTTAGAGATTGAATCCTTGTGTGGCTTTTTCTTTTTTTTTTTTTCTTTTTTTTTTCCTATGTATGCAATTTGATGCGAATGCACAGCACTGGTAATTGTGGAAACACTGGAGGCAGGACATGATGCTAATAGCAGAAAAGTAGAGAACTTAATGATGCTGATTCAACTGCCTTAGAGGGTGAATTATTTTCTCTCCAGAACCAAGGAACCTCCCATAGGAACCTCCCCATATCTTTAAGACCTTTGACACACAGGAATAGATTCTTACTGTATAAAATGTAGTCATTTTGCTGTATCGAGTGTTCAATAAAACTATTTTTGTTTTACACTGACAATCTAAAAAGCAAAGCATGGTTTTGATATGCTGCAAAATCTTCTTGTTTCAGTGATAAATTAAGACTCTGAAGTTTTAATTGCTTTACACTACTAAAATGGTGTGATTTTCTTGAAACACTTTTTAAAAGTTTACAGCCTTCTCCTCAGAGAGCAAACTAAAGCTATGCATGAGGGGCCAAAATGGTTAGTTTCGGATGGGGATATAAATCAAATGTGGATTGAGTCATTCAATAATGATAATGATGATATCAAGGTGAGCAGTTTGGAAGCGCTAGCTTCTTCTCTGTCTGTTTTCACATTTTCCCATTTATTTTTCTGGAGACAGATTTCTGCATGCAGTCCTTTCATTTCTTTGGTTTTCACTATTGTAATGTGATGTTTTGGCATCTGATTAAGCTATTTTCAAGCCTAAAAAGCTTCAAGAGTCCTTCGTTTACTGTAAGGCTGATTGTGCCTCCTAGTGTATGAGTTGATGTAATTCAAGATGTCAATCACAAGATTATTGAAACTGGCATTTGGGAAGCCTTTCAAAACAGATTTAAAACTTTGTGAATTAAGTATTCATGTCACTGTAGCAGGGAAGGCTGGCACTAGGAAATCTAAGTCAGTCAGTTTAAGAAACAACAGACTTCTTATGTCCTTCTTATTAGTTACACAGCTAAATCAATGTTTTTGGCTGTTCAAAATGCTGTAATGTAATGAAATCCAAATCTAAAATCTGAATGTAACTTTTGGATGGTGGCTGTAGCTTAACCCATTCTATTAAGTTTTCTTCTTTTGAGAACCTATGTCCATCTAGATATGGTGACGTTCTCTACCTGCATTTTAATAGCAGCTGCCATCTTTGATACCATTGAGAACACTGCAGTTTATACCAGCTTTACCCTCTGTTCCTCTTTCTCTTTTGGATCACAGTACTGCTCCTTTAACTTGTTTTACAAATGTTCTTTATGCAAATTAATTGTAAGAACTTTTCTTTCTTTTAAGAACATGAGTTTCCACATTTAAAAGGGAATTTAACTGTTAAAAGCACAATACATTAATTTTAAGCAGCTCAGTATGATCTTTTCCTCTCATTTTGCTGAGCTGATACAGAATGGTTGTCCAAATTTTAGAAAAAAGAGAATAACTAATATTTCTCAATCAGTGTTTTTATTTTCAAGCAGAATTACTGCAGTTTCATGTCAAAATTCAAATTTTCAGCATTCCAATATGCTGTCAACACTTCATTTCTAGCTATCCAAATTAGAGTAGTGCTTCAGGACAAATGGAGAAGCCATGTATTTCCCAGAGAAATCTTTTTAGTGGGAGAATTTAATTAAGCACCTTGTGTTGCTTCAAGCTGCCCACCTGGGAGGATGAGGATCAGAGGACTGGTGTGGACATGGAAAAGCAATATGATCTTATGGGGAAGAGAGTGTAGAGGTGGAAACAGTAGGCAACAAACTGTCCAAACAGGACAGCTGTGAGTGAGTAAATAATTGGTTCAGGTGGTGTTTGACTGATACTGATCGAGCACGAGCAGGAGATAGAGCCATCTAATCCTTTAGAATATGGGCAGTTAGGAATGTGTCTGCTGACCTGAAGCATATGTTACAGTTAACATACTTAAAATGAACTTTAGACCTTGGCTGGGACAGAAACTAGAAGATGAGAAGAATTTCTTTTTTTGTCTTCAACTATACAGTACCAGACTTTTCAGACAGCCTGGTTTATGTATACTATTGTAGATATCTGCAATGCTGGTCATGTTGAACTCGGGTGTCACATAATCCTCGGCTTTATGCACGGTTTACACACTGGTATTTTAAGTAGTTTGTTCTAAAACAACACAAAATAAATATGGAATCCTTGCTGCCACCAGCTTTTTGACAGACCAGCCCTCTGAAAGCAGGAGTAAACTATCATTTGGGACATACTCCCTGGTCTCCCCATAGCAAAAGATGCAGTCAAGGAAAACAAGTATAGCCATATGCCGGTGTACTCAGCTGTCAAAACAGCTCTCAGAAATGCAGCAGCACGATGACATTCACATGAACAAATAAAAATGTGGTAAGGCTGATGGCACTTATGTGTCACTTGCAAATTACTACACTGGGTGTGCATTTCACTAAAGGTAGTCACAACCAATTCTCAAAAGTCAACAAAAGCCAATTTTTAAAATTTTATTTCAAATTCTTCCTCATGAGAAAATGGTTGCATTCCTATTTGTCTTGCAGGTACATGGGCAACTGGATAGAAACTAGGAGAAGACAATCCTAAGAAAGGCTAACTTGTCTGTTATCTTTGATGAAGATGTGCCTCCTTAGAACAACTCAGAACAAACTTTAAAACTGTTAATCCTATTTCTGATAATAGTATGGTACAGGTAGGCATTAGACTCAAAATGATTAATTTTTTAAGAAGCAGTATTTCTGAAACATCCATTGAGCATGTGGCTTTATGCAGAATGAAAATTGCCTAAAATCACAGTGAATCTGAAATGTATGCAAGATGAAATCAGCTGGACACTTACTCTGGAGATACACAGGGGTTCAGAAGTATCACGTTGCAGAGGTCCACAGTAACAAGTAGAAACATGGTGTGATTATGGCACTGGATGTACTTCATTGACTTCTGACTTTATCTTGCTTCTGACTTAAAATATTCGGGAATGAGCCATTTCAACTTTCTCTGCAGCCATTTTGTCTATCTGCAATGAAGTGCTCATTAAATTCATTAGTGTTAGTTACTTTCATACTCTAATAACGAGGCTGTAAATTATCAAACTTTAATAAAGAACAGACCTTAAGAAGAACTTATGAATTTAAATAGCTTCTTGAGGTCACTGTCACCTCCCTGAGGAGAAAGACTCACATGTCATTCTTTTTACTATTTATTTGCTGCACACTCTCTGTTCTCTGCTGAATTGTTTGCTGACCCCTGAAAATGTGCCAATGGATTGCCCCAGAGGGCTCTGTGAGTTGTATTTTGTGTTTGTTTGTGTATTTGGGCATTTGTTGGGGTGCTGCCTAAAGCTCAGGCAAGTTGGTAAAAATGGCAACAGTATGTCACTTGTCCTTGAGAAACGTCTATACACACACCCCTATGTATATGCATACATAAATAGATATATATATAAGTACGTATGTGCAGTTTTCTATTAACAAATTACTGATGAGGGTGCAGAACAATGACTTATGACTCTGAATTGTTTGGCCTGTAGTACTGTGTACTTTAGCTATCAAAGTTCATCTGTAAATGAGCTAATTCAGCTGAAGGGTAAAAGGCCGCCTACAGCACAAGGCTGTGTGCAGCCTCACTAGTCATCATGGAGAAGGCGTGTTTGCTTGGGGAAGTGTTAACAGTTTACAATTTCAGATTTTTATTTATGTTAAACACCTAAGAAACAAAAAGTAATATGAAGGTCATGCTTACCAGAAGTAAAGAAACTCATAAAGGGTCAGCAGACGTATGTTTAATATTGCCTGTTGTTTTTATAGTAGGAAATGTAAATATAAGTGAAGCATTTGAGTACACTTCCCCTCTGTAAGATCTTTTGTTTTGATGCCAAAAAGGTTTGAATAAGAAATTTCCAGAACTCTGCAATCACTTGCCAGTGTGATTACGGGGTGTTTTTTGGGGGGGAGGTGTTTGTTGTTGTTTTTTGTACAGACAAATATCTAGTCAATACTTGCCTATTTAAAACTAGCAAAAATACAATTGGCATCTAAAGTACACATAAGTGCTTACACGTACATAGAGCCCTTGTGAAGAACCAATTTATGTGTACATCATCTGTAGATAAAGGAGAGTAACATATGCAGGTTGAATCAGGAAGAATCCTTTATTGCATTAACAGACATGGAAGATCTTTCTGGTCATTAAAATCTGTTTTCTTAGTCTTCAGAAGGCCTTGTTGATCTGTGGTCTTAATCAGGACGGCCTTGTCATATCTAAATTTAAACTTAATTTAGAAGTTATAGGTGATAAAATGTTTAATCTGGATGTGTGATTGGTTAGCCTCGACAAACAGTGAAACACTCATCCAGTTGATTGTTCACTCCTTTGTGGGTTAGGGGAGAAAATAGGGTGGAAAATCATGTGGGCTAAGATGAAGACAGGAAAACTGTTTATCCACTACAGTCACGGGAAAAGCAGACTTGATTGGGAAAAAAAATATTCTGGTTTCTGCCTATTAATATCCATTCAAGTAGTGAGAAACAAAGACAATTAAAACAATACCTTTCTTTTCTCACCCTCCTCCTCCAAGCTCAGTCTTATTCTTGGCTTTCCCCTCTGACCACTGTTGGTAGATGGGGCTAATGGTTAGTACACTGTGGTTCCTGTTTACCACTCCTTCCCTCTCACAGTTCTCCTCAGCTCCAACAAGAGCACTCTGCACAGTCTGCATTTCCTTCAAGAAATTGAAGGAATTACTTGCTTCAGTAGGGGATCCTCCATGGACTGCAGCATGGAATTTGTTTCAGCAACATGGAGAACCTCCTCTTTCTCTGACCTTGGTATTCTGCTATTTCTCACTCTTTCTGCTCTTTTTAAATAGTTTCCTGGAGGTGTCTCCAGTGTAGCTGATGTCCCATGAAGGGGCTGTTGGAGCTGGCTGGAACTGCACGTGCCTGGCATGGGGCATTCCTGACCTCTGCTCACACCTGCAGTTCCACCACCCTTCTGCCCACACCTTGCCACTTACACTCAATAAATACACAATGATACCAGAAGGCCCCAATTAAGCCTCAAACAGCAGTACTACTGAAATATTGCTGTGATATTCTTGGATATCTCATAACAGTCTACTCATAAATACGTTATTAAAAAGGTGATTTATTTGCAAGTCTGTTATTCATATGCACTGGAGGTGCATGCCATATTAATGTCTTGATATGGAAATAATACTGTAAAAACAATTAATGCACAATTTTATAACTTTCAAAATACCAAACCAAATTCAGTGGTTGAAGAAGAGGAAGGGAGTGAGTTTTCCATCCACACAGGCACAGTGTTAAGTTATTATCTTTATTCAGAGATGAGGAAGTTCGGGATCTGAGTATTTTGAAGTTCCGAACTCTGAAGTGGATCCAGATGCATCTCTGCAGGTACATTGTGTGCGTGCCAGTAACTATGTGGCTGAGCATTCTTAGATGCAGAAATCATGACAATACACCACTACAACTCATGTCTTGAAAATAACACTGGATGTGTTTGGATAAATCTCTACTGTCTGAGCCATGTGCCTTCAGTTGAGTTGATGATGACATTGTGCTTTTACATCTTTCTACATTACTGAAGCACTCCTGAAGACAAATCACATATGATGTGCTACTAGTTTTATATTTCTTTTTGCTCACAGCCGAGGAAACTCAGGCTGCAAGCCTGTTTAACCATGTGAGCACTGAAGTACTGCTCACAGAAATTGTATGCCACAATTTCCTGTTTTATGCACAGGTATTCCTTTGCCAACTGAATTCCCCTCTTTATAATAGATGAGATCTAAGAGAGGGAAATCACTTCATCACTTTTCTACTATGCTCTTATCAACGTATGGAATTAGAATTATATTTGTGTGATGGAAACTGTAGGAGCTGTGGTAGTACTAAACACTGATACTAACAGAGAAGGAAGCAGGAGCAATGAGTAAATGTTTCATTGCATTATTTGAGGAACATGGCTTCTTTTGCTCTTTTTTTCAGTGATTCACATATAACATTCTGAAATGCTTTACAGTGTATAGAATTCATTAATTTTTAGGTCTCTTTAAATGCTTAGATAAGTAGGAATTTTTCCAAGGGGATTAAAAAGTGGTGGATAAAGCAATATAGAGCTGATGATCAGATGTTATCTGTTATCAACTATCTTGAAATAAGGTTGAAGTTTTTCTTAGTTGTAGCATAATAATTGGTTGGAAAATACAGAGCTTTGAAAAGAAAGATGTTTCAGGCAGTGAATAAATAAAGCTAATCTGTTGCCAACAATTTGTTCAAAGAGTTTTAGCTATGCTGAAAGCCAGGCCTAACAGTAAATCAAATGTTAATTGAAAAACTAAACAACATTTTGTTGCACCAATCTTTGATTTCTCCTTTTTGGTTTTGAGAGACTGTCATTCCATAAGTGTTGAGATGGAATTAACTCATTTATGTTACCAGCTGATTTCAATATTTTCCTCCTAGAAAAAATTGAGTACAATTTTTCAAGCAGAAGGGCTGTGAACATAAGAAATAATTCAGCAGAATATTTTGCTACGGTGATTGTTATGAAATGAGAGAATAGTGTGTTCCTTTAAATTGCTTGTGGAGTTCAGTCCTGGACATACGGAGAGAAATAGAAAATACTGTTTCCTTTTAAAAATAGACAGTGTTGTACAGGTTGGTTTTTTGTTTTATTTTGCATTTTTTTTCTTTTTCCTTTTGAATTTAAGGCAATCTTGACAGCATTTCTCAAGTATTTCATTGATTTAGTCTTAACGTAAGGCAAACCAGTCCTGGCCATTGGAAACACTGCAGTAGGAGAAGCAGTGCTTATAGGCAGTCTTGCTGCACTCGCCAGCAAAGAACTCAATGGCCATGGCCTGGCTACATGTCCAGACTTTCTCAGTTCCTGTCTCTTTCCTTGCAGAGAAAATGTTGATATAACACACAAGCAGACAGGGCTGTGTGTCGGCCAAAAACATTACACCAATTGTAGGTTTTGGAGCAAGAGCAGTCAGACAGTCAAATAGGGCCATAAAAGATCTGTTCCTCTTCTGCTTCTCACGAACAACACAATTGAGGGAGAGCACAGCTGCCTGTGGATATGCTCTCATAGCCTTGTTTTTCCTAGCTGTAGTTTGAACTGTCATGATATAACAGTATAGAAAAAATATGACGTTTACAAGCAATAAAAAGCACTTGGGAAAGATGTTAATGTCTTCACATGGTACAGGAAAAGAAGCAGAACCAATTTCTCCTTTAAAATCTTCCTAGAATATATGGAGTCTTTAGATATTTTTTTTTTTAGAAAAAATTGTTTGATTGATGCTTGGGTAATGAAATTTTAATTTTCTAGCCAGTCTAAACTGACACTAGGGAATCAAGTTTTTACTAGAATTAAGTAGTATTAAATTCAAATATTTTGGCTGAATAACTTTTTACCCAACTTTCCTGTCTCCTGTTGATTCCTTCTGTCTTCAGGTTGGATAAGCAAACACTGCTTTCAGTTCACTTTGTACCTTAGTTCATTCTTTGAAGTGCTTCCAAATTCATGTTAACTTTGCATGCTACTTTAACATAACTAAATAGCCTTTCTGCCCTTGAAATTGAGAGGTTTGAGGAAATCTGCTGTGCTTCAGAATGAGATCATGAGCTGATGTAAACTGTCATAGCTCCTTTAATGGGAAATCAACCTTAGAAAGTTTTCAAATATTCTTTTGTTTTAAGCGGGACTGCTTAGCTAATGATTACAATTTTAGCAGCAACCATGACCAAGGCAGTAGAGCACAAAGGCATAACACATCCCATTGCAAACAGAAGCTGATGAAAGGAGCTACTAGGTAACTGATAACGAGGATTATGTATGCTCCATGCAGGAAATTTCTTAAATAAACCAAATAGGTGAACACACAGCATCACAGGGATTTCCATGCAAGTATAACACCAACTAACTGTACTGTAGCATAAAACATTGGAGTTCATGAAGCTTTAAGGATTAGTTATCATATATTAGTATCATTCCTTCAGATTTTAAGTCAATATTGTAACGCATCTGCTGTTACTTTAAAAAAATTTAAACAGATGAACAACACAAAAAATGGACTCTGGTTATCTGCAGATCATTCTTCTCTGTTCTTCAGCCAAGTTCCTCCTGTTAACTGCTCTTCCAACAAGTCACTCACCACCAGGGACTGCATGGCAATTCAGAACCAACTGCATCATATCTGCTTTCCATTGTGTTTACAGTGTCTTTCTGGTGAGCTGTGACAGAATGATTTTGTTCTGTCACGTACAGCTCAGAATGATAACTTCTTAGTTTTTATGTTTATGGACACTGATGCTTCATCACGTACAGTGATTTCAAGTAATGATCATTCACAGAACTTGCTATAATGTCTGCAACTTTGGTTTTGGCCAGGAAGTTTGGAACAACCAGGTTATTGTTTAAATAGGAAGAGGCATCCAAGTCAGATTACACAAATGTATGATTTAAATTAAGTCTCAGCTCAAAATGGAAAGCTTAAAAGCTGAACTTGTTGAAGTACAGCTATTCCCTCCGTTGCCATGTTCTTTCCAGAGTTTAGAGGTTAACATATCTTTTCTTACCTATCATATCATTTTTAATCTGCAGTATTTTCTACCAGCTCCTATTTTGTATGTATCCACGTAACATCAATTGAGGTATCTGCTTGAGTGGGTGTGATAAGCATGAAGTGTTGGGTTTTATTTAGCATTCCCCAAGACATATGACTCACCAACTGTGCCTCTAGAGCATCAAAAATTTCAGAATGTTACTTGATGGAGGCAGGTTCTGGTGCCAACTAATATTGCTATCTAAAATTCAGGGTCATGAGTGATGCTATAGTCTGGAAAATTGCCACAGGGGAAATTTTCATAAACACTTAGGTACAATGGGATTTAGTTAAATGTATTTCCTTATTGTGTTGTGTTAATGCAGTATTTGAATAATGTAATGAGAACAGTAGATTATAAATGTGGAATTAAAATTTGGCTATAGTTAAGCATCAAGAACAAGTGCTCCTAATTTGGGGATAAAAAGTAAAGATATGTATGTACTTTAGTTAAAAGAAGAAACTTTTCCCTAAGGTATTAAGGCAATTAAGATACATCAGAACTTTCATATGCATATAACTTCTGCGCTTCTTTTCTCCCTTTGTGGCAGAAAATTAGAATGACTGCAGACACAGACAGCCTTTTTTCATCAAATCTTATCATCTACCTACAACTATGATGAGGTTCTTTATTTCCGTCTTGTCCTCTAGCGTATCTTCCTTTTTCATCTGCACAGTGAGTATCTGATTTTTTAGCTGACTGTGACTAGGTGGAAATGTGTTTGGAAGCATTTGTTACCTTTCTTGAACTGGCCTGACAAACTCACTGTTGAGGTACACAAAGGATTTATTTCACTGTTAGAAGAATCTGAGATGATAATGCAGTGCACCTTTTGTTCTAATGGAAGCTTTTTGCAGTGATATGTTTTCTTATACTGCTTTGTCTAGGAATCAAAAACATCTACGGCAAGTCAAAACTGCAGTGGAACAAGGTATTCAGGTGTCACTACGCAAGTGCCACTCCCACTGCCTACGAGAACTCTTGAACGTGTTGCCCTTTAAAAAAAAAATCAAGGTAAGTTCAAAACCATATATTTCCATTTGATTTTTTTCTATCTGACCTAAAAGACATTAATATATAGCCTACTAAAGAGTAAATAAATTAAAAAAAAAAAAAGTCACAATGTTAGCATATACTGTATGCATTCTTTCCTCCCCTCTCCTTTATTCTTGACACTCAAGTCACAGAAAAAGTCATCTTCGTTGCAAGACCAGTAGTAAGCGTATCCCACTGCACAGAACTACTGTTTGCAAAGAATGGATCTCAGTTGCATAAGACTTGTATCAAATTTTCTCTTGTGCTGTAGGGTTTATAATCATCATTCTTCATCAAAGTTTCAAAACCGCCTTTGTTTCAAATCCCTGACATGAATGAAACCAAGAATTGCTCTGAAATTATGCTGCTTACTAAGGCTGTCAGCCATGGTCTCTAGGACCTGATGAGAAGTTTTCCTTGAAGTCCACCTATTTCTGCACTTTCACTCAGAGCAGAGCATTTATGTGATCTTACAAACAGCAGAAGTTTATGACATAGGAAGGGAGAGGAGATGAGATGGTTTGATTTCAGCCCTGTTATAATCAATTCTTAGTAGATTCTGCAGGTTCATTTTTATACATGCAGAATAGAAGCTGAGGTACCTGTGCAGCTGGAAGTCAAATTTTCATAAAGTTTGGATCTTTCCTTGTGGAGCGGGAAATACTTCACTAAATGACAAAAATTGATGATCGCTTCATGCTAAAATACAGTGTTTTAGTAAAGCCTAATAAACAAGCAAGCTGTTTATATCTTGTGCTTTCTTATGCCACATACAAAGAAACACTGTGAATGGTCTGGCGTATAAAGGAGAGAAGTGATCAGTAATTTAAAAAAAATTAAAAAATTAAATGCACATAGATATCTGTGCACTGTCAAAAGGAGGTGAACAAACAGGCAGGCTATGCGCATACAAACACTGATATTTCAGCAGAAGAAGGCTGAGTGTATCTACTTGGTTCTGTGCTTCACCAAGTGTTCAGACTTTTCCTTATATCCTTAATGCTTCTGTTCCATAGAGAGCTCTTTTCACCACCACATATACTGTGATCTCCCTGGGGTAGTGATCAACAGCATATATACTGTTCTTGCCTCTTAATGCAGATTCACTTGAATTGTATAAGCTTTTTATTAGGTAATATTTCATCTCATGAAAGAACAATAAAGCATGTTCTCTAAATATTTTGTTAAGGAACAAGGTATAAAGAGGAAAAAGAGGTAACTGCTCAAATCAGAAGCATCTCTAGATCAGTGAAATCCATCATGTCTAATCTAGTGCTGTGCAAAGCCAACGTGCTGCATTGCCCTTCTGTTTTCTTCACAGAGTTCTACACTACTGTAGTTAGTGATCTTTTTGTTTTCTCTCAAAGATATTAGGATTTAATTCTAAACAGTTCACAGTGTTTAAACTATATGTGCTTCTCTGTTCTAAATTGTTCCTTTTGAAGCAAAACATAACAAAAATATTAAATCTACATTTTAAAAATACATCTAATTAGGGTAAAGTTACCTTGCCATTTAGGAATGCAACCATTTGATGATTTACAGTAGAGAAGAATGTAAGTTTTGTTGCAAATGTACAGGAAAAAAAAGATATCATTCTTTGAGAAAAAGATGCATTTAACTATGAAGTCAATTAAGAAGTTTATTGATTAAGCAGGGAAGGCATGTATTGTTTTTGCAAAGATGGTAGCTACTTGGCCTCCTTCAGTTGTATGTTAACTTCCAGAGAAGTGAGGCTGTCTGCAGATTTGGGTAATCAGAACTCAAATTACCTGATACTGAAAGTCTCTTTTAAAAATTCAAGTGGTCTCCTTTTAATTTACTTAGCACCATACAGTGTCATTTGGAGAGCCATAAGTAGTATTATCAGATGATAGGGCAAATCAGGAGTGATCTTTTGAGCATGCTGCCTTTTTGAAGTACAATGCTTTTTCTGAAGTGTACTTGGTGTTGGTTGTTTCACATTGCTCTCATAGCCACTTCCTCATGCTCATGTAGATGGTCTTTGTAATTTTGTTTCTTACTGAAATCCATGCACTTTATCTGCTGTTATCCGACTGTGCAGTCTCAAACTGTTTTGAACATCCTTTATCCATGTTGTCCAAGTTTGCACCTAGTTTCATTCAAAAATCTCTATTGCCTTCAGAATGTTTGGTGAAAATACAGTATGTTCATTTCAACACAGACACTGATCAGATATTTTGCATTGGAAATAGTGGAGGAGTTTGTTGTTGTTGTTGTACACTTATAATTTGGTTTGTTGCTGTGTTGTTTTAAAGTTTTTAAATGCTGTCCTAATTTGATACTTGCATGGCCATTTGTATTCCAAAATTTCCAAAAAAGCAGAAATGTTGATTCTTCTACTAAGGACGAGCCTGAAAAATTGCTTTTTTTTTTTTTTTTTTTTTTTTTTTTTGGTCACTTGTTTTAATCAAGCTGCATTTACTCTCAGGTACGATAAGCAGAAGGTAACTACTAAGGAAGTTTATAGTTGTCAGTATGTTGCCTGTATGAATCCAACTACTGCCTGTTCACTATCTTCTGTAGGCTCCAGGTTTGATGATTTTAAGTGTTGTAATAATTTTGATTAATATATAATATAATTATGATTTACTTATCATCTCTGCAATAGGTAGGAAAGCAAAGGGGATAGGAGAAAACACATCATCTGAAACAGCACAGGTTTAAAATCCTGAAGTACTTGCAGCTAAATAGAAAGAGAGAGATAATACTGAGAATCCATTGAATTTCACAGCAATTGCAGTCTCGTGGTCCTTCACCTGACAGATGTGCCCTTGGGGCTCAGAGCCAGACATGAAACTGCTGTGGAACTGCACCAAGGATGAAGCTAAAAATGAAGTATTTTCTGTGACACTCAGGTGACTGTATTTTCACCAGGGTGTACTGTCATTTAACACTCCATTTAATCTTATCTGTTGTCTCATGATAAGGAATCTTTCTTTTTCTCTTTTCATTTTCAGAGACATTTTGCAGTATTTGCTTTGAACTTGTCATTTTCAGATTTCCAAACTACCATCTATACAAGATAGTTTTCTTCCACTTTCAGCAGCATGCTTTTAATCTCTCAGAACTGAAGAATAATCCAGCCATCATACAAGCAGCCATATGCCTTTACAACCCAACGGTCCAAAACTTTTCACCAACTGCTATTAAATTCCACTGTGCCTTCAACCTGAGACCTCCCCACTGTCTTTCAGTCTATATCATGGGTTGATTTTTCTACCTAATGACACCATTGCTCCTCATTATTATTTATTGGTGCAAATCCCACTTGGCCATTCTGAAGAAAAATGCCCTTTGTACAGAGAGATTTCCTGCCCTCAGGTGACTATGCTCAGGTAGATGGAATAGATATAAAGCTAAGACAGAAAATATATCTAATGTCAGATCCCCTGTTAACGCTCTCTGTGTACCACATACTCGGTTTGCATGATGAACTGGTGCAACCTCACCATATCTGCACTCAACCTGGCATGGACTAACAGATTTGAAAGTGCTAAATTGTTTGTGATAAACTTTGTCTCATTTTTTCGGTCAATACTGCAAAGCAGGCCTAGCGAACGTGTAAGGTCCTGACTGATGCTTCCCTGTGCCCTGTGCTGTACCAGGGCTACAGACCATGAGTCACCTCATGTGCCATCCATAGAGAGCAGACGTTTGTTTTAATAACACTTTTGCAGACTCAGCTGGCTGAAGAACTTGCTAGTTTAAAGAGACATTCTGGTTCATGTTGAAGGTGGAGTAGTTTCAAGCACAATATATATTTGGTATCTAAGAAGCACAATTAATGTTTTTGAGGAGAGAATCTGACTAATATTCTGCAGACCGTCATTTTGATACCAAATGAAAGTGCTGAAAAAATAAGCACTGTGTTGACTTTTTAGCTACACCCAAGTGCTTACAGCAACCCAATGAGAGCCAGCAGCTTTGACTGTATGAATCAGCACATGTGGGAATAAACTAGTCAAAAATAAAGGCTGTAATTTCCTTCATAAAATAATGATGAACACTATGCTCAAATATTTTGAGGTATGTCGATAACTTGAAAATATTTTACATAATGCCAGCAAGTTGAAATCTGGATAGCAAAAGATCTTATTTACTGGAGCTATGAGTAGTGGTAGAATGCCAGTTTTTTGTCTTCAGCCCCCATTGTAAGCACCTTCCTTGATGAGGAAAAGCAGGCACCAGATGAAGTGATGAAGGGAAACCAAGGAAGTTTTCTCTTCTTGTTACTCTTTGTTACTCTTTGCAGAGATGGTTGCTTCTTGCCTTGGGTGTAATGTTTGACTAACAGAACTGTTGAGTATCTGTTGGGATGTTAGTAACTTAGAACAAACACCTGAGCCTTCACTAGAAAGAGAGGGCAGCAACCTCTCTGCAGACATGATTCTTCAAGTACATCACTGTACATGTGGAAACACATTGCAGTTTTCATTTTCTCAATTTCCAAATTGTGTACTTCCAACCACAGGAGTATACTTTTACTTTTCTTGGATAATTGCTCCTTTCGTATCAGTTTTCCTTGAATAGTTGAACTTGAATGCTTGGACTATTTGTGTATAGATTCACTAAAAAGGAATTAAGCTATTTTTCAGTTAATTTTAAATTGCAATCTCTCTTTGGATTTCAGAGCATGTCAGTGAAAAAAAAAAAAAAAAGCATATGCTTTTTGAACTGTGAGCACTGTCCAGAAAAAGTATCTATTATCTCAAAATTAAACAATTAGAGATGGAATGTGCTGTAACTTGCAAGGCATACATTAAATGCAGGTTTCATTTTGGTCTTTCTGCTCTGTAGGGTTGAGGGATAATACACCTGTCTGATTTTCAGAGAGGAAACACTGCAGATATAAGCCAGGGTGCAAGTTATGTTCCTTTGCCTAAATGTTCACAGTTAAGCCTTGATATGCATGCCTCTTTTCCTTGTCATATGTAATGAAAATAATACCTCTCAGTCATTGTATCAGACATAGTGCAAGAAAAAGAAAATAATATCATGTGTTTTACAGTTGTTGTGGCATATATGGTTTCTTCTGGAATTAGTGTGTTTGTGCCAACACCAAGGAGAAATTAACTTGTGGACCATGCTACTGTTTCTACTTGCCCTTCTAAAACTGTTTGCTTGAAAGTATGCTTGTTTTTCATCAGACACAGAAACAAGAACATGAACTAAAATAAACATATTGAGTTAATGTATGTTTGATTTTTTTAAAAAAAGAAAATAGTTTTCTTAAGAGTTAAAGAAGAAGGAGAAGAAGGATGGGCAATATTTGAATTTTTTTCAACAACAACAAAAAAATGGAGAGTGTAAAACACCATCTTCATTTCATAATCTTTTTTTTTTCCCTTGCTTTCCCTTGCCAGTGAAAAAGAAGTGAGAGAAGCAGAATAAGCATAGAAACGAGGGCATCAAAATGGGAAAATTAAAATAATTGATAGAATGGGGAAGAGCAAATGCTGCCCTTCTCTACAGGCCAATGAAAGGATTGCAAGTTTTGTGGAGTATACTTGAAGAGTTCCTAGAAGTCTACAATGAAATGCATGTTTCAATGAACATATCTATATTTAAGAGTGTTATGTAGCATATGTAAGTGGAATATCTATTAACATTCTCTGGGCAACAGGTAATTAATAATGATTCTACAAATGTTTGTATGAAATTGTTGTTTCTGCTCTTTAGAAATTATTGCAGTGCTGACTCATAACACTCTTAATGCATGGGTCATGGGAGGGCACCATGCAGCAATGCTCCTGGTAAACATGCTTAGTTTGTGCCATTATGGAAGAGTAGATTGTGTTGCTATGGCCAAAGCTAAGCTCCATTTTGTTTATTTCAGAAATGATTAACCCGTTTTCGGCTACACAGCTACTAACAACACATACTCGCTAATTAGAAAGATAATCTATAATTTTGCAGCCTGCTTTATTTGCATTGAAATATTTCTCTATAATAATAGGCCCTCATAAGAAAATATTTCTCTTTTTTTCCAAGAAAGTAAAATTGCTCTTAAAATTAGTTTAATTCAAAGTAAGAACAAGTAAGAAAATACCTTAAACATCTTCATTGTTCCTCCTTTTCATTACTTACAATTCTTCTTCAACATATATAGTCCTTCTTGTTATGTGTAATATCAGTGATTTCCAGAAAGAAAGAGAGGCCCATGCTGGCAGAGCTGTGTATTGTTAAAGCAGTTTCTATTATTTGCAGTGTCAAATCATTTAACATGGAAGCTTTTCTTACTGAGTTGGACTAGAATTTCAGTGTTGTTGTTTTTCACTTTGCACATATTCAGGCAGGAGCTATATAAGAGGAGGCATGCTTGACAAAGCAGTCTATTGTAGAAGTTTCTATCCAAGGGGATTAAAAAAGAGCTTAAATTACAAAGATAATCTTATGGATCTTTCATAGGGACTGTAGATCTTGTTCTGCTGATTTAGAGGTTAATGTGATAATCATCAGCAGTGCAGACAGAAGCCTTCTCGAGTATCACTAATTTTGCCTGAAAATGTTGGTAAGCCATTATCTTCTCCTCTGAAGTCTAGTGACCGGGAGTAGTATCCCAGTTTGGCGAACAAAGCAACAGGTTTTCTTAGCCTTACAGTTTGGCAGTCACCAAAGAAAGAATGTGAAAGTAAATTCTGTAAGGTTGTTTTGTTGTTGTTGTTGTTTTCCCCCCAAATTTTATGATTTCTTTTTATGGATCCATTGTGTAATCATGAATAAGGCTGACAAAGCTCTATAGTGAAGTCAAAGAGGATTGTATTTCAGTAACATTTAGGTTAAACAAGTTTCTACCTCTTTATTACATTCATCCAAATTAGATACACTATTCTTATGTATTTATTTATTTAAGAAAGTTCTCACCAATGTTTTTTCAGGAATTATTTTTTTCCTGTGGCATGAGATATTTCAGAGAATGAAGAAGTAGCTTTGGGGATTTTTTTTCAAGCAGATGTGGAATTCTCTTGTGCTCCTAGAATGCAGTCAACCTTCATTCAAGTTAACTAAGCTTTTGTT
Source organism: Gallus gallus (assembly GCF_016699485.2). Taxonomy (NCBI): domain Eukaryota; kingdom Metazoa; phylum Chordata; class Aves; order Galliformes; family Phasianidae; genus Gallus; species Gallus gallus. The sequence goes on from NC_052533.1 coordinate 30,398,117, forward strand.
TTGAGTCATGTCAGCATCTGTCAGGATCTCAGAATTATGTTTTAGAGCTGCTCAACATAAAGAACGAGCAACCAGACATCTCTGGTCATTGTAAAGCTTCAGTGTTTCATGAAGGACAACAACTTTTATTTCTACTTGCCAATATTATCGGAAAGAAACAGAATGCTGATATGGAGATAATGTATGTTTGGATGCCAGGAGTGCATTGGCACAAAAATATCTGTGGTAAAAAGTAGCTGAGAAAGTTCATTACAAGGGTTGCTAAAGGCTGTTATGTTACTGCTTTTTGTCATTGAGTGCCAAATCAGTTGTACCCTGGGAGCTTTTAAGGGTCATGTACTTCTGGTTGGAGTAGTGTGATAAACAAAGCTTGTCAAGGCTGGCAGCATGCATCTCTTCCCCGGCAGTCTTTCAAATCATATGGAAGAAAGACTGTGGAAGCCAGGACCTGAAGGTAAGCTAATAGATATTATTCAAGTCTGTTGAGTTTTAAATACCTCAAGAATGCAATGTTTTGTTGCTGCACAGACTTGATAAAATCACAGATGAGGCAGTATAATTTCCAGTAATAACCCCTCTGGTTCAAGGGTTCATTCAGTTGTACCTCATATTTTCTTTTTCTCTGAAATATGTCTGGTCAAAAATATTTTGCTGTCTGTATGCTTCACAGAATTTTGATAGTTTCCTCATTTTCTCCAAGGCAGATACTTCATACCAAGATGTATTTGAAATTCTGACATTTAAAGTTAGTGATCTGCTACCAATTGCTGCATGTCATTGCACGTCTTGATTTAGTGGAATAAAAATATTATGGATGAACACAGGGCAAAATTTTGCCCTTGCCACATGCTAGTCAGTTACCTAGTGAAATCACTCATATGCAAAGATAAGGAAGGTAGGTGAATGACATGCTCTATCCAGCTTACAGACTTTCTGGCTTTGTAAGGCTGAATCCTATCTTACAAGTAAAAGTAGAAGGAGCAAAATATTTTCATCACTTTGTGTGTACAAAGAGCAATGCTTCTAGATCTCAAACAGAATAAGGAGCATATTATCATGGCCAAATTAGGCTCACGGTGGTCCTCAAAACTGCTTGTTAGCCTGGAGCTGTGATTAAGTCATAACAATGTGTGCAGCTTGAGACATCAGCTTTCTGTTCTGGAAAAGTGGAAATTTATTCAGTGTCTTACACAGTCTCTCACTTTTGGCACTCTCCTTCCCAGGGCAAATAAGATTCAGTGCAAAGCATAGGCACAAGTGATCATTCTCTCCATGCTGTTGCTGAGTGGAAAACTTCCAGTCCTCTTCTAACAATCCTGAGAGTTTGTTTTCTGCTAGGTCATGTGGCAATTCATTCATATCAGCAAGCACTGACCTTATTCTGTATTTCAGGTGTAATCACACTCCAGCACAACAGATTTTTTTCTTTTTTTCTTTCTTCTCCTGAAACTCAACGCCAGAAAACCTTTCACCTTTATTCAGCTGCTAGCACAATGGTTCTGTGTCCCTCTCTGGTGCATCTACGAATATTGATAGCAATAGTAGCAGCAAACTGCTCAGTCTTTAAGTGAATTTACTTAGGAGAGCTTTCTTATTTAAAAAAAAAAAAAAAAGTATTTCAGAACTAACAAAGACTTTTAAGAAAGTAGAGCTGCAATATCCAACTTTTAATACACTCATGGAGAGATTTTATTCATTGTAGAATCACAGATTCATAGGGACTGAAAGGGAACTCTGGAGATCATCTAGTTCAACCCAACCCTCACACAGGATCTATTTTCACTGTCACCACTTGGTCATGTCAAAACCTCAATGCTCATCATTAAATACAGAAAACAGAGGCAGGCCACCTTTCCCTTTGGATGTTATGCAGCAAATTAGCAATATGTAAACAAATTGAAAAATATAAGAAGTCAGCAGCATGTTGCCATTCACTAACGTATATTTCACAATTTCTCTGTACCAACATTTTAACAGAATATGAATGATTGCCTCCTTTCCGTTCAGGTAGATGTTGCCAGTTTGTGCATCAAGACCGGTGCCAAGAACATGCCCACAGTGTTTTTGCTGACAGATGCCCAAGTTCCAGATGAACGCTTTCTTGTGCTGATTAATGACTTGTTGGCATCAGGTGATTAGACCAACACATTTCTTGAAAGATCTTCTCCAATGACAAATGATCTGTGGTTTCAATGAACTTTAAAGAGATTACTTCTCTTTCAGGTATTTGTAGGGGAAGCCTTTAGAGAAGCTAAATCAACCCAGCCAGCTTGAGCACAGAGTCTAACTTGCTTAACAAAACACAGAGGAGACAAATTGCTAAGGCTCATCATGCGTGAGTGCATTGATTTGGTGGAGATAAGAATCTCTTTCACTTAATATGTTCTCTCTGATATGATTTCACTGACATCAAGCATTTTCCTTGTGACTGTACCGGTGTAACAGAGAACAATGCGGTTGCACCCATCTTTTGAAAATATGAGGATCTGGATTCCAGCTCTGGGGATCTGGAGAAAGGAGAGAAAACAGAAGGGATGGTGGGGGGAAGAACTAAAAAGAGAAAAACAGGATAAATACTATGCTATGCAGTTGAAGAGCATCTTGAATGTATTTTTAAAAAATATTATTTGCATTTGTAACCTGACAAAACTCTGAGAAATGCAGGGAGGAGAAGTACTGCTATTCTGTGTGATAAATCATATATGTGTGAATTACCTATTGGCAAATATTTTTTGCCCTTTTAAAACAATATTGTTTCTTCTCCCTTAAAAAAAGAATTGTTCTCTTTAAGTAAGTGAAAAGGTGCAGGGAACAAGAGGGATACTGTTCTGTTGCTTGATTGATGATCAGAACAAGTTACCAAAACTTCATCATGCTAAATATTATATAGATTTTTTTTTCTCTGAGTATACTCTGTAAGGCTTCTCCTAACTGCCCTTTCATCTTTTCTCAGGAGATGTTCCTGATCTGTTCACTGATGAAGATGTGGAGGGCAAAGTTGCAGGAGTCAGAAGAGTCAGAAAAGAAGTCCCTGACCTGGGCGTGATGAACACCACTTTCTAGCTGATGGAGGTTCTTCTTTGGTTGAATGCAGTAGTTGTTTAGTTGTTAAAGGTAAGGTACGCCTTGGGGAAGAGAGGCAGTAGTGAGTTGGTTAAAAGAACAATATACCACAGTCATCTCACAACCCTTCATATGTTGGCACACCTCTCCTGAAAGACAGCACCAGCTCTCAGCCTCTCTTTGTAGGAGGGGTGCTTCAGTCCCTTTGTCTTCATGAAGTTTTGCTGGACTCTCTCCAGTATTTCTCTGTCTCTCTTGTACTGATCAGCTCAGAACTGAACATGGCATTTCAGGCAGTATGGCTTCACCAGTGCTGAGCAGAGGTGAAGGACCACCTCCCTCAGCCTACTGGCAACACTTTGCCTAATGCAACTCGGGATTAACCTTCTTTGTTGCAAAGGTGCATTGCTGGCTCATATTCAAACTGTTGTCCACCAGGACTCACAGGTCTTCTGCAGACTTGATTCCAGGTGGCAGCCCCCAGCATGGCCTGGTGCACGGATTTTTTCTTACACAGATGATGGACTTTGTAATTCCTACTGAACTCTGTGAGGTTATAGTGGTTATCGTGAGGTTAAAAACATTATGGCATACCACTTTCTCACTTCTTCCTCTCATCTTTTCTTCTTTCCTGCTTCACTTTTGCTGATATTTCCTCCTATCTCTAATTCTGTTGCCATCATTTCTGACCCTCCACAAACTTCCTCTGTAACCCAAAGTCCAATGGAGTTTTGTACAGGATTTAGTGTTACATATTCTGTATTGATTCTACTTTTCTGGACTTCAGTGACATGATAAATAGCAGTGCTTACCTTCAGTATATCTCTTTCTAGTCAGTGCTATTCATCTCTGTTTCATGGCCGTTGCACCTGTGTACATTTTTTAGACAAGACAATATCTAACATTTTTTCAAGATCTTATTCCTCATTTCTTTTCCTTTTCCCTTTGTTTTCTCCTACATTTTTTTTTCTTTCTTGTTTTTTAAAGGGCTTTTTGAAAACCAGCTTTCAAACATCTTTACCTTTTACCTTGCAACAATTTCACTGTGCAAATTAATGCTTCTGGAGACAAGAACAGGAAATATGTATTGATGTTGCAGGGAAGCAAAGTAGAGACACTATAGTACTGAAGAAGATATAAAATTTCATGAGTTAACACACTGGCAAATATCTCTATGGACTTTTAGTTAGTGTCAAGCAACCTCCTGCCTTCTACTTTCCCTAAATTTGAAGAATAAAAGACTAATGAAATGTGAAAAGGAACAAAAGAAAGAATTTAGACAGTTTCAGTATTCTGAGGCTTAGTGAAGTAATATGGTCTCATTTTACCATTTCATTTTAAAAAGCCAGGATTCTATGCTATGCCACATTTCCATTTTGCTCGCCCTTCATCTTATCAATGCTTACAAATATCTAATGAATAGGAGTCAAATTGAGGGGGCCAGGCTCTTTTCAAGGGTGTTCAGTCAGATTACAAGGGCCAATGGGCACAAACTGGAACATAGGAAGTCCCATATGAACATGAGGAAAAACATGTTTACTTTGAGACTGACAGAGCACTGGAACAGGCTGCACAAAGAGGTTGTGGGGTCTCCTTCTCTGGAGATATTCAAAACCCATTTGGATGCCTTCCTGTACAATCCATTGTAGGGAACCTTCTTTACTAGGGATGTTAGACTAGATGACCTTCAGAGATCCCTCCAACCACTACAATTCTGTGATTCTGTACCCTGCAGTTCCATTTATGATGAGGAACCCAGCTCAAGAACACAGACTACACACTACCACTCTCTGGACCATTGTAACTCTTTGTGCAACTTTTGCTTTGATTGATTGTTTTCAGTCTGGAAGTTGCAATCAATTCTACTGTTAGTATACTGAGAACATGCTATTTATGAAGATATACATTTATGTCAGTGTAAGATAGAAGCATGTCAGTTGAAGATAGAGGATTGCACCATTATAAAATAAGGGTCCACAGCTGAGGTGTGAGCATGGATTTATATGCACCTGAGAATTTCAAAAGCTTTGGTGATGAACAGTGAAATAAATTAAAAAGCAAGAATGTTGCTTAAGCAAACAACTCTGATGAGCAAACACTATAAGTGGTAATGTGCTGACAGAGATAAGATACGCCACTGCATAGGCTAAGAAGTTTCTAAGGCTTATTTGCTGGAGATCCAGAAGTTTTTAAATATCCTGCATCTCTGTGCAGTAACTCCTCTTACATACTCCAGAAGATACCAAAATCTTTTAGAAAAGAAAAGGCAGAATAAGCAACATTTTCTCAAATCTATTGGTATGAGATAAGGACAGTTGATCCTCATGAAGATCCTGAGCTGTTGTCCTTTGATCTCCACTTGATATCATTATTCTTTTGATTCTGGCAACTTTTCAACTTTTTCCCAAAAGTGGGAATACCAGGCCTACAATACCTTGAAGCTCACAGGTCCTGCGGAAAGGTACTTCTTAAGTGTAAATTTCCTGACAAACACACTCCATCTTTTTGTCCTTGCCTTTTTTCGTAGTTCTACGTGTCATAATAGCTCTTATTGGTTTTCTCTTGGTTTTCTCAGTGCTCTTAAACGTTACTACATATTATAGTAAACATTACTACATATTATAAAGACATATGACTTCTCTTCTGAGCAGAGTCTCCGTTACTCAGTTCCTGTGTAGCCAGTATTCTTCACAAGCTGCCAGTATCTACTACAAATGCTTTTTCCCATTTCTTGAACAGGTTTCCTCATTGTCTGTTTTTCTCACGTTTGTAAGTTTACGGTTCCTAGATGATACCTGTTGTGAAATCCCTTCGATAAGACTTATATTTGCTGCTGTTTTTTTGAGGGATGCTTTTCTCCATTGCCTTTCCAGTAAGCAAACTGGGCTGAAATACTTTAGCCATCACATCCTTATAACGTTCTTCTCCTTTCATAATCCTGTCAGTGTTTAGTTACCTCTCCATTTTCTGAGGGACTCAGCAGTCCAGCAGTTTCATGTTTCAGTCAGAATTAATATCATTAGGCAGGTGCCCTGCATCACCACAGGCAGTATCATCTGTGTTATTACTAATAGTTTTCTTTAAAATAATTATCTCCATTTCCAAATCCTCTTTCATCAGGACATGTTAGCCTTTTCTTGTGCTCTGTTTTGTAAATTGTGCAGCCCCATCACAGCAGGGCTGCTGGCCAGCTGTCACAGTTACTTCTTCAAGACAATAAATGCACATGCCTTTCAGCTTGAATGCCTTAATCCAAGCTAGAGAACTTCTGATTCTGTGTTTGGCTAATATTAGCCTGGAATAGACTGATTTTGATTCATGAGGATATGAGTGTACAAGAGGTGGTATCATCTATCACCTACCAATTGCACCCCTTGACTAATCTTTGAAGTCATCAACCAATGCCACCAAGGAAGAGTAAGGATCAGGGAGACGCACAAATACTTCTCCCCCCCTCCCCAAATGAAGTCTCAGTTAGGCTATTAGACAGTGAAGAATGTCCCAGGATTCATAAATTCTGTAGCACAAAACCTAGCTTCTTCTGTAGTTGGCAGGCTCTTATGGAGTTCCTGTTTCTCTGCGGAAAGCTCCAAGGTTTTTATAATTTGAATGTCAGCCATCTTTTTTGAGTAATATAAGGTTACATCTATGTTAGTGTATTTGAAGTGTGCTTTACAATCCCGAGGAATTGTGGTGTGACATGACTGGCATCCACATGACTTAGCTTTTCATTTGCTCTGCTCGTGAAATCTGTGCTTCTTTAAAATAAAGTAATGGATTTATCTGGGAGAACTTTATTTTACTGTATGAGATACACTCACTGTTTATATCTTGGTTGCCTGCATGAAAATTATTTGCTTATTATGTTTACCATATTTTGCTAGATGCTTCATCTGTTTCTCTCCTGCCTGCCTTCAGTCATCAGTCTGTTCACACTCTGCTCCTTACTAATTTGTTATGGAAGATAAGTGTTGAGAGCTTTTGTGTCCTGTGGAAATCCACATGGGCTCTACTAGTACTGTGCTGAACAAGCATGAGATTAGAATAAAGATTAGAGCACATTACTATAAAGTGCTCTTTAAAAAATCTGAAAATTTTTTGGAGGAGTAGCTGAAAGTGAGGAGGAAATAGATGGATTCTGGGTATGATTTGGTAAATCTAGCATTTGGATGCTAAGAGAAAGTTAAAAAAAAGGGAACAATCTTAAGATGTCATTATTATCTTTCAGGGATCCAGATTATATAACCTTATGTAGGTCATTATAGACACTAGGTCTTTTAAGTCACTCCCACCAAATAATGTTAGATAGAGAAGGTACCTTCTTCCTTGAAGCTCAGCACAAGACTGATGTAAATAGGGCTTGAATCATTCCATACAAAGAACTGTGTATATTATTTAGGAAGGATAAAATACTACTGAGGGCACAATACAAAAATACTGATTTCTGTTTAGCAAATGGCGTAAGACTTCAATTTGGACACTTCTTGCATTCCCTTGCTTAGAGAGTTAAGTCCAAATATGACGGATATGAGCCATGTAGGAACATGGAAAAGGTGCAACTTCCAGCAGGACTATGTATGGTTTGCAGACTTGAAGGTGTGATAGATTCAGTTTGGCACCACTGCAAGGACACTTGTAAGAAGCACACTGAAGGGATGTCAGATATCTCTAGGCTTTCCATTACTGTTGCTACCATATCAAGGGTGGTATGTTGATGTGAGGAGGTGGCTGCTAGAGGGATAAGAAGAGAAAATGACGTGTCCCAAACATCAACATTTTTGCTATGTGTCTGATAATAAAGCTTCAGAACTTCATCAGAAAGCAAGGTGACATGAATGAGAGGGAGAATATCCAGTTGAAAAATGTATGGTGTAAGAAGAAACTTCTGAGAAGTGTCCAGGGCGTTTGACAACCCTGAAACACATGCAACATATTCTTCATCTACGTTACTCCTCTAGTTCAGACTTTTGAAGTGGAGACTGCTTATTCTTGAATCTTTTTGATTACTGCTTCCTAGTTTGTCCTCCTTTCTCATCAACATGATGAGATCTTGCTGTAAATTCCAAGATCTTTCTGTGGTCTTTCTATAGTTTTAGCACAGTTTTCATCATTCTGCTCTAATAGATTTCTAGACAGATATTTCTGCCATTTGCTTTATTTTGTTGAATGCGTTCAAAGCAGATAAAGTTTTCTCTGTACATTAGGCCACCTTGCTGATCGACAGGTCTTTGTGCTGTCCCTGTACAAGGTGGACTCATTGTCTTCTTGCACAGACATAGACCAATGGCTACATTTCTGCTGACACTCTTGAAGGCAGCATTGGACATTCTTCTTTCAAGTGTGAGAACAAGTACTGCTGCTTGTAATTCTTGCAACAAAGGTCACAAGTGATTTAAAACCACTGGTTTCTCTTTCTGATTTGTTCTCAGGTACTTTCTAGGCAGTGTGCAAATCACCTGTGGTTACAAGAACTTTAGGCTGTAGAAGATTTAGAGAGGTATTTTAAGCTGTTTCATAATAAAATACATCAGCAGGGGGACCAGAATTACTACAGCATTTCAAAACACTGTTTTAACAAGAAATAGTCATCCACATCCTGTTCCACAAGACAGATTAAAAATGTACTATGAGAAGCTATGGGAAGCTGATAAGCATGTTGGAAATGGAATAGGTACTAGTGAATACCCTCCATTTAGAAATGTAAAGAAGTAAATGGACTAAATAAAAAGTGGAACATGCAGTTAGCTTGCAGTGTAGTCTAAAGCACTGACTTGGGGGCTCTAATTTATTAAATACTTATGGTTCACCAACCAGGAAAAATTTCAATGAATTCTTCTCTATTTTATGCCCCACTTAATATTTTAGTCTACAGCCTTTTCTCTTGGTGTCTGTCAGAACTTGGAAAATCATTATTTCTGTTTGTCTTTCTTGCTCCTTCCTCATACCCCTTTTCAACTTTCTCTCTCTCTTCTTTCTTTTATCATTGTTCCTCCCTTATACCTTTCTTCTCTTCGATTTGCACTACAACTCCCAAGAGAAATGGACTGCTTCTGTTTTTCTTGCTGCTACAATTGGCCATATCACAGCCTTCTGAAAATGGTGCCACTGATCTGAAGCTTTCAATAACCTCAAAATCCCATTCAGTTTGTACAGCCATGAGGTAAAAGTTTTTTTGTGATACAGACTGACAAGTGGCTGTGACCAAAGGACATTTATTGATTGATTCCAACCTCAGCCCTGCCAAGAGGATGTGGGGATTCTGGTGGATGAAAAGATAGGCAGAAGCCAAAAGTGTGCTCTTACAGCCCAGAGGGCCAACTGTATCTTGGGCTGCACCAAAAGAAGGGTGGTCAACAGAGAGAGGGAGGTGATTGTTCCCCCTTCTGCTCTGCCCTGGATGGTCTTCTCTAGTGCTTGATTTAGTGTCTGGCAACTCTGCCCATGACAGGAGATTGCAAGAAGATGGTCTTTAAGGTCCCTTTCCAATCCAAGTCATTCTATGATAAGTCTTATAAGGAAAAATAATAACTCATCTAATTAGAAGTATATAGGAAAGAGTCCAGTCCTGTCCTAAGATCCTTATGTCTCTCATTTCGCTAATTAAACAAAAGCAAGCACCAGGGCCAACATATGCTTTAACTGCAACAAGTAGGTCCATGGATATCAACAGAGAGATGGAGTAATCCTTCCTTCCCATATGGAGTTGCTTTGGATAGGCCAAATACATATTTTATTATATTAGTGGCCAAATTCAGATTATTTTTCTTTGACTATTTTAGCCTGGTTTGGGCTTTCCTCTTTTCCCTCTAAACATTCATGTAGAAAGCAAGATCCCAAACTCATTTCATTTACATTCTTTTAACAGAGTTGCAGTGCATATTGAAATGGCTGGAAGTGGCTTGAATAGATTTAGAAACCCAACAGCTGGTTTGGTGTCACAGGGACTACGTGAATGTGTGCTTCATTTCTGTACAGCTGCTTTCTTACTTAGAGTTATCAAAGTGAGGAAGCTGCTAGTCACGTGGAGAGAGGGGGCGGAAGTGGTGAGTATGCAGTGTATGTACAGAGGAAAGTGAGTAAAACCTGTTTGCCCAAGGTACCATTCTAGCTGACTAAGTTTCGTAGCTGCCAAATTGGTTTGGAGCCTCAGCTGCGAGCTGGCTCACCCTGGCGTGGGGTCATGGTTCACTGCACACCTTTCTTTGCTGGTCTCCATCACTGTATAGTTCTCCCTCTTTCCCTCCCTGCAGATATTCTCTGTTTCTGCCTGGTGAACTCATGGCTGGAAAGTTCTCAGCATCGCTAACTGTGAGTTATTGACAGACGTCCTCTGTGGCCGCAGGACGCCCCGTGCTGGGCAGTGGGAGGCTCACTGGGGACACCTGTGGGGAGATCAGTACAGAGCCTCCAGCTTGTTAGCCCTGCAAGGAAGCGACAGAGGTATGTGAAAGACTGATAACTGAATAAGCTGAAAATGGAACAACGTTCTTTTCAGTCCTTCTTGCATACTTGTTCTCAATGTTGTTTGAGCTCTCCTCTGCTAGGAACTGCACTTTATGAGCACGCTGCATCCCAATTCTTTTGGAGGAGTGGTTGCTCTGGTTGGACTGATGATCTTAGTGGTCTTCTCCAACCTTAATGATTCAGTAATTCTAATTTAGGGAGGTCAATATAATCCAAGCAGGGAAGAGATCAGAAAAAGGAAATTGTGCTGTAAGTCATAGCACCACTGTCTTTTCAGAATCCTTCCATCCTGTGCTGTTTAGGAATAGCATAGGTACAGAATTCATTTTGCCCTACGCGACGCAGTTGAATGTATTCACTTACACTGCAAGTAGGGAGGCTGAAATTTTGCGGTACGCACCCCAGGCTAACTAAACAAAAGCTGTAAGTGAAAATCTCCCGTGTGATATGACAAATGCGTTCAGAACTTTGCTACCTGGATAATTATTCTCTCTCTGGTTCTGGTCGGGTCAGGGGATAGAGCCAACAGCCCTCCGGGCGGGTGGGCGCTGCGGTTGCCCGGAGCCGTCCGCTCGCGGCGCGCTGCTGCCCCCTATAGGGCAGGCTGGGAAGTGCAGCGCTGCAGCGCCTTGGAGCGCCGTTCCCGCAGCACCGCCCGCGGTATTCCAGCAGCTCGCGGTGTGATCGGGAGAGTTGTGTCTGGTGGGATATCTGGGGGGCTTGTGCCTTTTCAACGTGTTACCAACCTACATATTCCCGTTTATCTTTAAAGAAACTAGCAGGACTATGCGGAGATAAAGAAAATAGACATTTGTTTTGATTTAAATCCATTTTTTTTTTAATCAGATCCTTAATTAATTATATCTTGCTCTCTTGTAAGTACATCTGGGCAGCAGATTTAGACTTTTCAAACAGAAGTTTGCATTTATTTTAAGGGCTGTATTCCTGTGTGATTGCTTTTTAGCTGTTTAGAAGAATTCCTGCATTTTAGGCACTAGAACAGGTTGCCCAGGGCAGTCAGTGGTGGATGCCCCACCCTGGAGATATCTGAGGTCAGGCCTGATGGGGCTCTGAGGACCCTGATCGGGCTGTAGGTGCCCCTGTTCATTGCTGGTGAGTTGGACTAGATGGACTTTAGTGGTCCCTTCCAACTCAAATAACTCTGTGATTCTATAATTCTATGAATTCTCTGATCTCAGTGTGTATGATTGTGTTTTGCACACTGGTGCTAACTGCTCCCAGTAAATAGCTTTTCTATTCAGTTCCCAGCAAGTGTAAAAAATAGAAAAAGAAAAAAAGAAAAGGCAGATAGCAAAGAACACAACACTTTTTGCTTGTGAGTGAAAGTTCGTGCAGCATCGACACAGGTAGGGCAGTGCCTGAGTTAAGCAACAGGCAGGATGTGAAAAATCTGAAGAGGAGACAGGACGGATTGGAAAGTGATGAGAAAAGTGAACCCAGAGCAGAGACATAGCATAGGAAGGTGTGGAAACATGTGAAACTGTGACAGTGTTGTAAGAGAAGTGAATCAAAACTGAACCAGAAAAGTAGGAGAGGTGCCTGGAGTTCTGGCACATAGTGTAACTGTGCTGGCATTGTGAAGAGCAGTGAAAGATCTGTTATTCAATTATTTTGTCATAATTAGCTTTTAGCTTTCCTGTCTCACTATTTAGGAAGCGTACTGAATGTTACTGCTTGTTACAGATTACTTTTAATGTTCTATACAAATTTGTCCTTATGTCTACATGATGGGGAGCAGGAAATGGAAAATTTCTGAGTTTAAATGCTAAAGGAAATCCAGGCAAAAAAAAATCAGGGTGACTGAGAACCGGGGAGGAAGCCTTGAGTTCCCTGTCTATTTTCAAGCCAGCTCCAGGTGCTTTTCTGTAGGACGCAGTTCATCTGGGGGAGGAAGGTGAGTTGCAGTGCCAGTGCGTGCTGTGGAAGGGGGGTGTGAGCATTCCATCTGCATTGCGTGGAGTTTCCTTTTCCCACAGAAATCCCCACTTATTCCTGGCCAATGTGGGGGTGAAGGGTGAGAGGGGCAGTGAGCCCAGACGTAGTTAGAGGGAAATGGAGAGTATCAGAAATGTAATTGGTTTGGATGCCTTTGATTGGATGTCACCTTGGCAGGAAAAAAAAGAAAGAAAAAGAAAAAGAAAAGAAAAAAAAAAGAGGAAAAGAGCCCTCTTCTGTCTCAACACTCAAATTGCTGAACTTGGATACACAAAGATCACAAGCAAAGAACGCTGTGCAGCAATACCAAAATCTGTATTCCGAGCTGAATGAACATCCAAAAATGCCTTTGTAGCTCACTTGGTATAAAACATCACCTACAGTATTTTAAACCTGTTTAAAGTTATTTTAAAATCATGTCTGTCTCTACGTGCAGTGGCAAACAATCTCCCTTACTTTCAGCTGGTTTCGTGTATTACCATAGCACAGGATAAAGGAGCCAAATTAATAAAACTATTTCTTTTAAAAAAACTCAAAGTATGCCTCTGATATAAGCTTTTCATATTTATTTTGCTACAGCTGTTTTATATGCTGCTCCTTCAAGGCATCGCACTACATACAAGTAAGTATACCAAGGATAGATTAATTATGCTTTTAGCATATAATTCTCCAAGGTATTTTACAACTATGGTATGGAAGAGAAGCCAGAAATAACTTCTTTTGCCTTCTCCTCTTGCCTTTTATACTTCCTCCACACACTCAAGTTCAGAGATGCCACCGATTTTGCTTGACTTACCTATTTGGTTAGGACAGATTTACGTCTCAAGGAAAGTAACAGGGAGGACTCAGGCAAAGCTCCTGGCAAAGTTCTCCTCATAACATGCACTGCTTGCTTTTGGATGCTTAATGTCAGTCAGCCAAGGTCTAAAATAGAGGGACTGAGTACAAACAAAAGGCATTGCCCATATATGTTCTTTCACGTTTAACGTAGGCTTATTGCTCACTCATCTTTAGGACTATTGAATTTGAATTATGACAACCTGTTCTTCGCTACTGGTTTCAAGCTACTTTATGCTTTCTAGTGAATGGCAGTTAAATCAGATTTTGTTACTGTATCAACTCATTTTTGTTTGATTTTTTTTTGTAATAAGGCTAAATTAGCAAGAATACTTTCCTTTGCCTACAACCCCGAATAGGTATATATTGAAAAATACAATGTAGCATTAAAAAAAAACCAACAAAAACTGGAGATAAATGAATGGCAGAATAAATAATTTATGCTAATGAAATTACTGCAATTAGTAGTTCCACAATGACCCTTTTAAAAGCCACAGCTGTTAATGTCAGGAAGTGCTGTCACCGCTGACCTTATCATAAGAGAAAGTGACAAATTGGAAATGCAGGGAAGACCAATCATCAAAGAGGTCTGTTCGGGAACGATTAGTGTTTTCTGAAAAACAGCATGAATTACAACCAGCTGCTCTCTGGCTCGGTGTGTCTCCCATGCTGTGCCATTTTGTTAAGCTCGGTAACAGTAGTTATTTTGCCCCATTGAGACAAGTTGTCTCGGGCCACTTCCAGCTCTACCGGAACCCACTTCTTCCCTCGCTGATTTACAAATGAAATTGTTGTTAGAGGGCTTTTCAGGGCTGCTGAGTAGAGACCTCTCATAAGGATCATGTGTGAGAAGGCTATCTTAGCCTAGGAAGATCCTTACGGCAGGGTGTGTGCGTCATACACAATGGGAAAGGAGAAAAAGGCTGTAAGGGATGTCAGTGTGAAGCCAAGTGCTGCTCAAATCTGCATAAAATGCCCATTCCCGCTGACCAGCCTTGCTGTTAGAAACATTTTCTTGCAAGTGCATGTAATATAGGATGGATTTATGTTAGCTTTACTTCAGCTAATGTATTTTTTTTATTATTATTATTTGTAAAGCAATTTGTTTCTGCTTTCCTGAAGTGTAAATCATTCTTTGTTTAGTCCTTGCATTAATTTCTGTTGTAGTAATTGCAGGTGAAATACGTATTCTTTTAAACTAGATTTTAAAAGTCACGAGAAAATAATGAGGTTTCTCACTGAGAAAAATGGCAAGCCTTTCCGCATCAGCCTGATTGTAATATTAATGATGTAGGCTTGAAACATTTAACTGCATCAACAACCACTCGTGAGCAATTTTCCCAGAGTTCTCTAAGCATTATTGACAATGCTTTGGTAAATTACGTGTGACTTTCCTAAGAGTTGGTGTAGCTCATTTAATTCATATTAATTGATTTTTAGGCTTCCCTTGATTAATTGAACTGGGTTAGTCTTGTACAGAATGCAATAAATAATCATTAAAATGAAGGAGATGTGACTCCACAAATTATAAAGTTAAGTATGCTAGAAGTCACAGAGGACAAAATGGAAGTTAGTTACAATGATGGAGTTAAATAGGCTTTCCTAGTATTTCCCCGTTAATTTAGCATGCAGTATCCTTGCTTAGACCAGTATATGGATATATTTTAGTAGTATAGGTAGATAAGATCCTTCAAAATGAAGTAGAGTGTTTCTTTATCCCAGGGAAATACATCCTTACAACTCCATTTTTAAAAAATTAAGGAAACTAACAGCCTGTAGCTGGCAGTTACCAACCTGTGTTTCCCTCTGGTAGCATTGGGCTGCCCCGAGGCCCTTTGGTCTGAGCTGGGGGCACGCTGCAGGGTAATGGATAGCATCTATGGAAGGGAAGAATACCTCATCCAGTTCTGTTTGATCCAAAGTTAATGGCATAAAAACACAATTTCACTCTGTTCTGAGTGGGAATTTAACAATATTTAAAGTATGTGGAGATCAGAGGTTTTAGGGTAACCACTGTATTTTCCTTATGGGATATATTTTTAGGCAGGATTTCCAGAGGTGGAATAGAAAATTCATATAGTGTACGCAGAATCGTGGAATAGTTAAGGTTGGACAAGATCACTAAGATTATCTGGTCTAACCATGACTAACTTTATTAATTCTGTTTATGTAGTGATTGACATCATCTGTGCTTTTAGATTTTTGGAGTATTTATTAAAAAAAAAAAAAAAAAAAAAAGTGGTGAAACACTTAGCTCCTATGGCTCCTATGGGGATGAAGACTTTATGAATGCCAACGCAGAATTAATTTATATGCAAAAAAAAGTTGGAGGAGACTCATTTAGGTTCGAAGTCTTTTGCATGCTGACAAAATTATGTTTTAGGTAGACTCGGAAGGATATTGTTATGAGTGAGCCATCCTTAGCATCCTCTTCTGTCGTTTTTGAGACCTTTCTTTGCTCTTGTGTTTCATTTGTTCTTGTTCCTTGGGTATGTTCAGCTACTCACTCAGGACTCCATTTGCAATTTCAGGGCTTATGCCATGCAGCTAGAGCGTGCTGGTGGAATGCAGGTGTCACGTAAAAGCCAAATCACAAGAAGATGAAGCTATATATGTGGTGATTTTTGTGCATGGCCCATGACCAGCTGCAGGGTAACAAAGACAGGTGGAGCCTCTACATCAGCAGTCCTCTTATGCTTGTGGGTTCAGTGCCACTTAGCTCCCACTCAGTGCTGCTGTCTTGTTTGTGGCTAGTCAGTGAAGAGGAGGCTACTTTCAGCCTTTCTTTACACACATACCTGCAAATGAAATAAATGAAATGCTCAGTTACATCTTTGCATAGCATCGCAGCTTTGTATTGCTACATGAGTTTAACACTGGGAGCTGACTAGTTCATTCTCACTTCCCAATCTAAAGCCCTGCGAAAATAGTCAGGAAGGTATGACTGCTGTCTGTTTTTAATAGCGTAGCTTAAGCAATGATTAAAATACTCTGAATTCTAATCTGTCAGTGACCAAATGGTAATCTGACAGATGGACCACTTGGGATGGTTGGATGGTCATACTCAAAGAGTTGCAGTCAATAGCTCAATGTCCAGGTGAAGATCAATGAAGAGTGGAATTTTCAGGGGTCAGTAATGGGTCAGACACCATTTAACATCTTTGTTGGTGACATGGACAGTGGGACTGAGTACACCCTCAGCAAGATGGTGATGACAACCAGCTATGAGGTGTGGTCAGCATGCTAGAGGGAAGCGATGCCATCCAGTAGGACCTTGACAGGCTTGAGAGGTGGGCCTGTGCAAACCTCATGAAATTCGACAAGGCCAGGTGCACATGGGTTGAGGCAATCCCTAGCACAAACTGGTCACAGACTATATTGAGATAGTATTGAGGGAAAAGAACTTGTAGGTGTTGGATGATGAAAAATTCAACACAAAGCCAACTTGGAGCCCAGAAAGACAACTTGGGCTGCATCAAAAGAAGCATGACTAGTTGAGCGAGGATGGTGATTGTCCCCCTCTAGTCTGCCCTCATGAGATCCCACCTGCAGTACTGTATTCAATTCCAAGACCCCTAACACAAGAAGGACAAGGAGCTGTTGGAGTGAGTCAAGAGGGGAGCCACAAAGATGAGAGACTGGAGCACCTCTCCTGTGAAGATGGTCTGAGAGAGCTGGAATTGTTCAGCCTAGAGAAGAGAAGGTTCCAGGGAGACTTTATAGCAACCTTCCAGTAAGTAAAGGGGGCCTTCAGGAAAGCTGGCGAGGAACTTTTTACAAGGACATATGGTGATAGGACAAGAAGTAATGTCTTTAAACTAAAAAAGGGTATATTTGGATTATCTGTAAGGAAGGAATTCCTTACTCGTAGGGCAGTGAGGCACTGAAATAGGTTACTCGGGCAACACGTTTATTCGGTGCTAGGTTCAATAGGGCTCTGGGACACCTGGTCTACTGGAAGGTGTCCTTGCTAACAGCAGTAAGGTTGAAACTAGATTTTTAAGGTCCCTTCCAAGCTAAACCAGTCTATCATTCTATGCTGAAACACCTGATAACAAAAACAGCTTCAGCAACTAGAGGGATATTTGAGCATCCTGAGGGAGCTGTGCAGTTAGGTGCAGATAGACTACTCTTAGGCAGTTCTTAAAGTCATCAAAATTCCATGAGCTACAAATATGGAGCTGTCATACGGAAACAAAAGGTGATGCTTTTAATAGAGATCCATGAAGTCTACCTGAATTTTGTTTGTAATTTCAGTTTCTTGGGGCACATATTGTTAAAATCTCTCAAGAATGATAGCTAATGATCCTGACTCCTGAATAATGCATTATCTTTTTCCCTATAGGTAGAAGATCTAAACTTCAAACTTGCTTCACAAGAGGCAGAACTGCAACTGAAAAATCAAGATGCTGAAGCTTTGATCGCTAAGATAGGATTTCAGACTGAGAAAGTGAGCCAAGAAAAGGCCATTGTCAAAGCAGAGGAGCAAAAGGTCGGTCTAATTCCCCCGTTTAGTGCTGTTGAGCTATATTTAGCAGAAAATAAACCTTTTTAGGTGAATAGTTTTGAACAAGTTCCTCTCCAGGGAGCATAAAGTCTAAAGAATTATTATACTTACACATGTAACAGCATTTCACACCGTGATTACCACTTGACCTTTCTTTACATTATGCCTTTTCCCAACCTTTTAGCTGTTTTAATGAGATGAAAGAACAATAAATACTGAGCTCATTCAAGCATTTAATGGATGTGGATCTTGAGAATCAGCCCTATTTGTAATACAGTAAAGGTCAGAGAGTCATCTCTGAGCACTTCAGATTTCTAAAGGCTTTGAGGCTCTAGGTGAATTGAACAACTCGATTGATACAAAACTCCATTCCAGTACATTGCAGTGCTGCAAGGTGCAAGCCTTGCATTTTAAGATTATAATGGAATTCCTAATTGTATGCGTCATCAGTGTTGAATCTTCCTCCTTCTCCTCTCAGTTCAGCCTATAAATACTAGTAATCAACTTCTGCATTGGAAACAAAGAGCTTTAGTGTATTAGCTCTCACCACAGACTGGATAGAAATGCACAGTTTCATCTTGATTCTAAAATTTTAATCTAATGTTAAGAGTGTAGTTTTTGAAATAAAACACCGAAGTATTGGATGCCATAAACTGAAGCTCCTCTGCCTTTAAATCTAAAAGACTGATTCAACTCTGGCATTTTGCTGTGAAATCTGATGTCCGTTGTGTCATCTATCTGTACTGCGGAGAGAAAATTTTAAAGGACTTACAGTAGCTGTTTACATCTGATTCTGAGCTACGGAAACTTTAAGTTGCCAAAAAAAAAAATTGTAAACCTTTTTCAGATGCTGGTGAATGGGGAAAGCTTTGCTGTTTGAGAGCAATCAAAACTTTCATTCACTTCTGTTTTGCTTTTTTTAAAAAAAAAAATTATTATTAGCTGATATTTAGTACTTCAGTAATAACCTTGTGCCTCACCCTAATTTTAATGAAGGAAAAGTGGTTTTTTTTGCCACTGACATAAATGAAGACTGGGTCAGGACCTTTATATTTTTCTGCACTATGCTAATTATGGATTTCAGCCTTTCACTGGTCCATATCTGCTGTAGGGATCAAAAATTGCTCTGAAGTTTCAAGTCAAAACAGTGCAATTAATTAAACTTAATCAGATTGGATCAAAAAGCTCAATGTCCTAACAACCTCTTTTCTTTGGTGCTTTTCCCCTGTTGGTGCTATGTGCTTATGATGCTACGATTTAGGATGATCAAAAAATAAAGCACTCGTTAAGCAACTAGGTGAAACACAGAATGACTGTCATGGGATAATAGTACCTTTGGGGCACTTTGCTTCAGAGACAACGTTCAGCATGTAGCATTAATGATTACCATATTCTCCTGTTCATTGCTTTATTGCACTTGCAAAATGTTTTCAATGGAATTAAGGTGTCGTTTTGTACTACGTTATTATAAGGCTAATGGAGGCTTCTAAATATTAACCTTCTCCTATAATTTTTGTTACCAAAAACCAATAACCCACCAGCTAAGTAATTTGTGATGAATCTTTGTAACTGATTAAAATGCACTGCCCTTTTAAAAATTATTTTGGCTTTCCTGTTCAAACTGAAGTTTATAAGGATTTTTTTTGGTTTTAAAACACTTGAGCCATTAAGTTCCCCAGAGGGAAGCATTATGTAAGAAAAGATGAAGAGTGGAAGTCACTTCAGATCAGACTCATCAGGAAATATTGGAACAGTTTGGATGCCCTGTAAATGTGGCAGAGCTACGTATCCGTACAGTAATCAACAAGGGTCTGACTATGAGTGTTGCAGTACTGACGTCTAAAATACTTTGCTGTATATATGACATAATATATAAATAACATTGCTGTCATTTTATGGGCAGTTTGTGTGCTTTGAATGCTTCCAGCCAGAGAGATTCACAGAGGAAGATGCATGTACCATTGCCTTTTAAGACGGGAACACTCCCAGAAGAAGAAATCAAACAGAGCAGGTTGCAGGTGAGTACAGGGCAGTGACATTAGCTGGGGATTAGGGACAAAGATGAATCCACACTGACCAGCTTTTCTGATTTACCTCCCTCAGCTGAAGTATGCTTTTTGCATTGCATGTTTGAGGTGCTGCGCTCATGGTCTGATTGCTAAGGGCACACAATAGGGCACAATCCTTCCAGCTTTTCTAACAATTTAGCCATCACTTAAGATCTCTATAGTGTAGAAATTATTGATGTGAAGGAGACTAAACTTCTGGAGAAAGAGCGAAAATCTCCTTCATCTCTTTGTGAAGGGAAATAGATTTGAGAAATACTTTTCTAAGCGTTATCTTCAACCTCTCCTGTTTATTTTTCTCTCCCTTAAGAAAAGTGAGCTTGTCCTACATTTGATTCGAGTGTCAACACACAGTAAGTAACTAAGTGTAAGGGAAAAAAGAGTCGGAACTGTAATAGAATTTGTGTGTCTTATATTAACTCCTTGTCTTAATGAAGAATACTGTCTCATGTAAGAAGTGCTGCATACTTGGAGTGATGCTTTTTCACCTGGTTAAATCCTTAGTAAGTTTAACCAAAGGAGCACCTTGACTAAGTTTTAAATTTCTTCCTTTAAGTTAATTTTGATAACATGGGCTTCAAACTGTCTTAGACACCACATAGATCAATCCAAAGATGCAAATGTATATGCACTATTTAATTAAAAAAATATGTGACTAAGGTGCAAACCAATAATAATTGGGAATTTCATCCTAAAAATTACACCAGCTCTGTTCAGCACTTTTCTTTTACAAGAGACAAAGATTTACCTTTATTAGTAACACTTCTGGTGTAATGAATATTGATTTTTAATCCTTGTTATTTCCATGGCTAACGTCTGTTTGTGTCCCTTCTAATAAACATATATATGCCCCTGACAGTTGTAAAAACAAATTTTGTAAGGATCTTACATTCTTATAGAGGCTTGTTATTGCTAATGCACGATGCTTGATCCAAATATTAACATCTTGATCACTGTGATATCCTCCTTCTCTCTAGTTAGACTTTGTTTAAGCAAGACCTGACAGGAAACATGCCTGTAAGATGAGCGTGAGGTACAAGGATAATGATGAGCTTGTATAACCAACTCCAGCCCTAGGCAATGTGTCCTGAGAAATATGCATGATAATCTCCCAAATATGCAACTTCAGATGTCACAGAATGCCCTTCAGGGAAAACTTAGCAGATAGATTTGCACCAATGGAATCATAATCAGCTTTTAAACTGCTAGTTAAGTCAGTGCAGGAAGCTGTGGAAGTGCTCAGATTTCACTTAAAACTGAAGCTAAGTGATGTAAAGTCAATCTGAGCCACTGCTGAGCCAAAAAAAGACTTTTGATAAATCTGCTTACATTGACATCTGTTTAATTTCCAAGCCTGAAATGAAATAAATACTGATTTCATACAGGATATGTTCTTTCCTTTTGTTCAGCCTCTTGTTTGAGCCCTACAGTTTCAGATTTAGCACAGGAAAATTAAAAGAATGAAGCAAATTTACCAAAAGATGGAGGCTGTTTTGACAAATCTGATGCATTTATCTATACCCAAAAATACAGTGAATGTTTTACTTTGCAGGGAATACCACAGTGTATGGCCAGAACTGACTATTGGCTCCCTGCTCTTTTCTCTGATTTTCTAAAAAGGAGCCTTTTAAATGAAAAAAAAAAATAAAAATAAAAATAAAAAATTGGGGGAGTGATTACACAAATGTTGAAACTCTCACCAGGTTATCCTGCCGTCACGTTAATTACACATATATCTAACATGAGAACAAGAATAAGACAATGTTGTAGAAGGTGGAATGAGAGCAGCCTGTGAGAGAATTTGAAAAGTTATTATTTTGAGTATAAACTGCATTTAGCAGATAAAGCAGATAAAGTTTCTTGCTTTTCAGTTTGCAAAACTGAGCACTGGAGGATGACTGAGAGTACCCATTATTATAACAATACAGATAAAGACTCTCCATGATGACACAGGCAGTTGTCTATAAACGTAAACAAAAATTATTTTAAGTGCACCTATCCAAAACTATTTTGTTTCCTACCTCCTGTGTATATGTATTCACCTCTCTCAGTCTCAGTTTGTGTTTTCTCTGCAAAAGGGACAGTCAGCAGGTTTCCACCTCCTGCTATTGTACCAAAAGGGCATAGCAACATGCAGAGGTGCTTCATGATTCAGAGCAGTAAGGAAGAAAGGAACCCCATATAGCAAATTTTCTCTCTGGAGCAATGAGAATTAATGTGATCTAGCTACCCAGAGGTTAAAATACTATTTTAGTAGAAATACTATGTAGAGAATGAGGCAATAAGAAACTCAGAAACCTGTCGACTTGTAGTGATTGTAGACAGCCAGTTTGTCAGCACATCCCTCTGTCTCCAGCTCTTTATCACCTTACCCTTGTTAGGTATCAGGCCTCCTGAACACCTGTTTTGTATAAAATAAAATAATATGTTTTAAAATCTTCAATCGTAGCTTTTAATACAAATCATAAAAGTCATTGTTTTAATGGGTGGCAGCAATAAAAGCAAAGGGCATCAGAAAAAGAAGGAGTGTGAGGGTAGCCTGATGAAAGCCCAACCTGCTCCTGTCACTGCTAAAGTAGCCTCAGTCCACACTTAAAAAGGTAAAGACTGCATATTCTGATGTCTGCTAAAAAATTATTTATCGTTCAGAGCAAAAAAGTTGTTCCAGTGACAAGCTGACAAGCACAATCTAAGTTCCATTGTCTCTGTGCAAAAACAGGTACCTGAGCTGGTGTTACACTTCCCATCAGCCTACATTGCACCTTTCATGCAGAAGTGCAGAGGCTGTGATCACAAATATTTTGCCGTGTAATATAATTAGTGATAGCCTTCAAAATTCCTGCTAATTAGAAAGTTCTGTGGATCAAATCCACTATTACTGCACAGCACTGCATCTGTTTCTCTGATCTTCATTTTCCAGGTTAATCTTACAGAACTGAAAGCCTTCGCCAACACACCAGTAACTGCAACCAATGGTATTGCTCCAGTAGTGGCTTTTACTGACATATGACAAGAAAGTGCCCAAAGACCAAAGCTGGAAACCTCTGGAAGTCTTTATGGGAAACTTAATGGCCAGTGGGCTACCACATAGGATCTGAGATTAGAGGGGAAAAGGATGCTTAAAAATTGGAGGCAGAGGAGAAACTAAATAACATGTTTGTTTTCTCACAGTTTAAGTCTCTGGGGATAAGAGCTGATTCTGCTTTGTTCTCTTCTGTGTGAGTTTGGTGATAAGTTTAAGCCACTCTGAGCACCATGGGACTGTATTAATCGGAAAAATAGATGAAAAGACAAAAGGAGAGAATTTTGTGATATTTATTTCATCTCTAAAAAATTTCTTACATGAGTCACAAAATATGTTTATGAGGGTAAATTCTTCAGGGTTTGGAGGGAAATAATGTTTTTGTTTTTACAGCATAACGTTTCCAAAACAATAATTTAGTGCAAGATTTCGGTTTTGCATTTGTGATGAAAGTAGGAGTTAGCTTCTGGTTCTTTGAAATGGAAAAGAAATAATGCACTGGAACTTCTTTTCTTGCAGGTTGATAACTTCTTAAATGCTTTAATCAACTATGATAAGGAGTGTGTGCCTGGCTTATCAGTACAGTAAAGTTCAGTTAGTCGTTTATGTATCAATCCCTCTCTTTACTAGCACTGATGGGGAAATTTCTGTTACTGACGGTCTTTATTATCTCAGAAAGCTGAATTTAGTGTTCTGAGGAGATTGCAACAGCAGCCTCCTTCCAAGGAAGATATTCAGTACTTGACAGAATGTATATGTGTATTTATGTTTAGTAAAAAGCTGGAAAAGAGGTGTGGCTCTCCAGATCCTTTCAATTTTCATTATGGTTCAACAGTTGGGAAATATTCATCTCCAAATGTGAGTGTTTAACTCAAAATGTTCATCCAAGTCTGGCTGTCTAGAGTGTAAGACACAGAGTTAATCATCTGTGAATCCCCTGAATACCTGGCAGCAGGATTCTCCATTCATCCTAGTGAGATAACAGGTTATCATTTAATTACAAGATAGTAAACAGATAATCAGTTTAGAAATCTACTTAAATTTAATGCCTGTCTTACACTTGTGTTCTAAAACCACAAAAATGTTACATATAGATTAATTTCAGCTGAAGAATAGGCCCTCCTGAGAATGTACTTAGTTCTGCTTAAAATTACCTTATATAAGCTATAATTACATATCCTCTAGTCTCTATATACATATTGAAAGCAATCTCTACATGTTTCACTGATGTGCAGAAGGATGATTCAAAAGCAAATATATGTAATAAAAGACTAACAGGATTACTTGAAAATCTTTCATCAGAAGTAATTTACAAATTTGGTAATGAATGTAAGACCAATATTTTGTCTAATGTACTTATGTTGTATGTCTTTGCAAGGTGTACGATGGAGTCGAGATGTTGTGCATCGGTCCAGGAGAATACTAAATTAGGAACAGCTAAAGAGAATCTACATGCAATCAAGAAGAAGCTTACTGTAAGCAATACTTTATTTATAAGCATACTTCTCTAATGTCTTGAGCCCATTCAATTTAACTACTTTATTTATTTATTTTGTTTTTATTTTAATTGATGTTATTACTTCCTAGCTAAAGTATTAAGGATATATTTACATTGAGCATTGTCATTATTTTTTCCTACTGTACAACATTCAGTGGTTTTGGTGAGAATACATGAAACTGTTCCTAAGAAATGGCTGAATATCCTGAAAGTCATCTGGATGTGTTACCCAAATAGATTAGTAAACCAAAATGAGAGTTGGTACAAATAATTGGTTATGATTTTTACTACATATATATGCTGAGTGTTTATAGGTAAGCTATTGGACTATCGGAATAACTACTGCAAAGGACTGTGGCACCTCCAGCTCATCTGTGCTCATGCTTGTCATTAAAGTATCACCAGATCTCCTCTGATTTTTTTGAAAGGCCTCCAAACACATACACATGCGCACGTGCATTACAAGTGGAAAATTTGACTATGCACTTTTACTGACAAAAATCTTTTTTATTAAAGACTGAACAGAAGATTATGTTTACCAGCAAGTACCCATCGTACATTTCTGAGGGATTATTTGTGGATGCTTGTTAATTATTCATTTAATGGAGTAACTGCAACACAAAGCGCTCTTGAAACAAACAAAGACACCTTTGGTATCTTGGGAGATGGTGGGTGGAAAGAGTTCCTCTGCTGCGAGCTAATTACTCTGACTTATCAAACATGACTTTAAATGATTCAAAAGATGTGTCATTAACTGAGTTTAGAAGGCAATGACTCGGCTCTTTCTGTTGTGAGTATTTAGACCTGGAATCTCACAATTGAAGTGATCAAGCAATAAATGAAGGCTGCTTGATTTCATAAGGTGGGCATTGTTCTCTCTCTTTTCTCTTAAGGTACCAATTTAAGAGAATGAAAAAGATTTGCTTTTATTGAAACTCATAGAAATCTGTGGATTACTGTTTCTAAAGTTTCATTCTTCCTTTCAGCAATTCCCAGTTAGTTCTCTTGCTATCACAGTATCCAGCTTTTCCTGTTCTGGAGATGCAGATTGAATGGTTGAACAAAAATAGTATTCATCAATATTCCTCTTCTGGTCCTCTCTGCCCCTCACCCCCAAAATCCCACCAGTTGGTACAACATGCATTTTTGCCTACTTTTGATATAGCCTTCCTGTGACCTATTAAGATTAAAGCACATCTACCCTAATGAACGTTTTATCTAAATTAAAAAATATCTTGATTGAAAAGTCACTTTTATTACCGCATATGGCTATGCCAATGGATGTCTATTAAATGTAAACATTTTTGGACAAAATTGCCCTTAGTTACTTTTTACTATTAATTTTAATACAGCAGTCACCCCCGAAACTCATAGAGTTGTTTTCTCTTTTTTTTTTTTTTAAGTGTCCCTCAGAGGAGAGAACTAATATATCTCTATTCTTTCTCTGACAGTATCCCCAAGAACCCTTTCTTATTTAAGGTGATCTTACTGTTGTGTAAGTTTCCAGCTTTCAGCCTAGTCCTGTCTTTTATTATTTATTTGCTTCCACTTCCATCTCTTCATAAATTTTCTGGAGTTGATTAGCAGCAGTTTATTTTCTCAGCTTTGCTGGGTTCTTGGTGGGAAGAGAGTTCTGCACCACAGAAAAGGCTGTAGTTCCCTCTGCAGTTATCTGTTTCCTGTGTTAGGCTAACATTTGTCACACTGCCATTTATTATGAGTTCGGGTGTTTTTTTCACTAACTGCTTTATACAATCCATACTGCATGTTCAGACAGGCTTCTTTTTGCAAGCTGAGAGGATCCAGATAACTGATTCATAGAACAGCTGATTACTTGATGAACATTTTAAAGTAGGTCCTCAGCTTCTTAACTTGTGATTTTCCATTAGGTATAATTCATAACAGTATGAGCTCCAGAGCTCACAAGGCTGTTGAATTGAGAGTGTTGTGGTAAATTAAATTCTCTTTTGATAGATGGAAAATAGTGCATATTGGGTGGAAAATAATGAGCTGTTCAGGACTACTTCTTAATTACTGTATATTACTTACTAGATGCATTCCTGGGCATTTTTAATCTGGTCAATCATTGAGGCGTCAGTCAGGAGAAACAGATTTAAAGAAAAGATTTGGATGTGATTGGAGCAATTTCCTTTTAATTACATGTTTAAATCATGTCCTGTCTGATAACTGTGTGCCAGGATGGAAATGATCAAAGTGCCTATAAAAGCACAGAGCATATCATGGACATGTGTGTGTAAAAGCCACTGTTTTTTTTTCCCTGCAAATAGCAACTAGAAGAAAACCAAAATTGCATGTTAGCACACAATAGAACTTAAAAACACCTAGAAATCTCAGAAGGAAGCTTAAGCATCTGTTATTATAACAATTCTTTGCCACCTACTTTATGAAATTATCATTCAAGAAGTTTCAACTATAAAAAAAATGGTATCAGAGAGATGCAATTCCACTGGCATCTGCTCCTTAGTGTCAATTAGTACCTGTGAAGTGCTGGAGAATGATAAGAGGCTGAGTCAGTCATTCATAAGGTTTAGCAGGTGGAAGGAACTCCACCGAACTTTTTCCTGTCTTTGCATTTCTGCTTTTTAATTGAATTCATATTCACTTATACCATGAAATCCAACAAACATGCTTGGCTTTGTTTTAACCATCATTATAGCTGGCATTTCATAGGTTCTCTCCTTCACTTTCTGGGCTTAGCTTTCTCCAACTAAACATGCACACAGCTGTCAACAGGAAATAACATAGTGTGTAGTTTTTCATCTCTACTGAACAATCTTATGTGATTGAGGAACTGCAGTGTCCCATCTTTCTTACACTTCAAATTGTCTTGAGTTCCTCAGTTGGAAACCTGCATTAATCCACAAGCACAAAGACATGATGTTCAACATGAAGTCCCATGGCGAGGTCTGTGATATACATTGACTTTTTGCAGGCATCCATTTTTAGAGTTTGCACAAAGCACTGTATAAATATTTACCAATGTCTTCCACTTTTCCACTGAGTTTTACACCTAGCAAACTTTCATCATCTCCATTTTTCCAACGATGGTTAACTTCTTATCTGCTCCACATTATTTTGTAATACGTCCTTCTGCCCTATGCAATCTGTTCCAGATGGCTTATAGTAGACATTTTAAAGGTATAGTTCTCTGTATAGAGGAGCCTGTGAAACAAGTATAAAGAGAAGGCAAAATTGTGTTTACTCTGGGAAAGAGTGTACATATAAAGTAGGCCTAGATTTAATTGACCTTAGCTACTGATAACTTCATGTACAGAGTCAGACTGCAGGACACTCTCTTTCCTTATTTCAGCTGTATGCCTCCATAGTCTGTAAAACTAAGAAGTCCTCTAGTGCTGAAGAAAGGTAACTCGTGATGCACAGCCATTCTTACATCACCACTTCAGAAGTCAACCTGCTGTGCTGCCCTACCCGCTGTCTACTGAGGGGCTAAACTTCTTTTAAGCTTGCACAAGACCTCTATGTTCAGCCCACAGGAGAAGATACTCCACCAGTGTAAATCCTTTTGCATTTGCATCAAATCAAGCAGAACAGAAAAGAGATACTGTCTGACATTTATGAATGTTAGCTTCTCAATAGTCCTCTCCATTCTGGAGCTAAACAAATTCAGGAAGAGCAATGAGTCAGTTACTCTTCTATCTTGTCTCTTTTGATTCAACACATTAAAGTGACATTAATGTTTTCTTATCAGTGTCCACACATCAATCGCTATGCTCAGTTGCTCCCTATGCTTCAGTTTTTTCCTTGTCCTTTTCCCTTCTGCTCATTTATTTGCCTGTCTCTTTCCGACCTTCCTCTATCTAATTTTCTAAAGAATAGACATTGAGGGCAGAGTATCACTTGTCAGCGATCTCTGCTCCTGTACTCACTGCTGTGCTCCCTGACTCATAATTCAGTTTCTTTCTGTTGGCTGAGAGAGAGAGAAGAGTTGTACATATTTTTCATATGGAAGTTTTTGTGGGCAGCAATTTTCAGTAATGATAATTGGTGCAGCTGTTGGTAATCAATAATACATCTTCAGCAGAGACAGCACAGTAAACTAACCTCCTTTCACTTTCCATGGTTTCCAGAATATATCTTTAAATGACAAATTAAATTCTTATCAAACGTGGGCAATATTGTAATGAGTATTGTCACAGTAATTTTTTAAATGTCAAATGCATACAAACCAGCACTACTACTAATTCTGTATGTTGTTTTAAATATTTACAGTGTTTTAAAGATGATTGAAAAAGTACTCCTTGGATGGTGATACCTCAGATCATATATTGCATGTTTAAATTTTAATATAGAAGCATAGACATTTGTCCATCTAGGTGAACAATTGCTATGCGCTTATACTAAATGGAAAGAAAAACAGATTAGGAAATAGAAAATAAAAAAAATTGATTTCTTTTCACAGTTTTTTTAAGCATTTTGAGTGAAATTAAATTGAATCTCCATCCTTTGAGAGACTGAAGTTACCTTCTAAAATATTTGTGAAAATTCTGATTATACACTCATGTATGTGATACAATAACTAAGATTATTACATTCAAAAGTAAATAGAATGCAAGGTACCATGTTATTTGTGTTAAACCTAAAAAGCTGGGTCAAGTTCACTCTTTTGGGGGAGGTGGTGCAATTTGTACTATTTATCATTAGAACCGCTTTACTATCAATATTAACGTGCAAGAGTACTTAAATACAATGAAAATACTGTGTGTAGAGTAATGGCTCTCTGCTCCGAATTGTGGGGCATAATTCCTGGTGCTAACCTTCTCACTAACAAGTAGCAGTCCATATTGTGGGATAATGTGTGAAATATCCCATAGATTACAGCAATTTCCTATCTTGCAGACCAGGAAAGTATGAAAATTTTATTTTTACAAACAGAAGAAACTTTTTCTTCTTCTTCCATTGACTATTCTGGACTAATTATTAATATATTTTTCAGGCAACTTTTTTTCAGGACAGGATGTTGAAGTTTAAACCACAATTAAAAAAAATTAGTTCCTGTTCCAAGCATCTTTCAGCTGTTTTAGCTATATAGGCATTAACAGAAAATATATATATATGACTTATTTAAGAATACCATGTCACCCCGCATGCTCTATAACGGAAATCTGGAGAAATCTGGAGAAAAAAATGAAGATAAGTGAGTTACCAGTTATATGGCAGAATTGGCTGATCCTTACTTGAGTTGTGTTCAGTAGGAACTGCCTGAAAACATAGAGGGCACATTGCTGTGCTTCAAGCAGGGCGCAAAAGACAATGGTTAAAGTGTGGACTGGCACTCAGGATTTCTGCACTCTTTCCTGTTACTGGTAAAGACCTCCTGTCTGCCCAATAGCAAATTGCTGGATCTTACACCACTAGGCTCCTTATAAAAAAATTAGCTAATGATTTTTTCTTGCAATTTTTTTTCTCTTCAGTGCAATTTTAAATGATCTGGAGCACTCAGGAGAAAGTTACAATGTTCTCGGACATCTAGTCTACTAAATGTGAAGTTCTGTGGGGCCTTCAGATCTCACAGTAATACAGTTCATTGTCATCAATTAGAAACTTTTATCCTCTTAAGATAATCGTCTAGCACCTACTCTCTTTCATTTAAACCAACTTTTGGTAGGGGATTCCAATCTTTCTTTCTTTTTTTTTCTTTTTTTCTCTTTTTTTTTTTTTTTTGTCTAAATGGTTGTTAGCACGCTGAATTACATTGTGCCAGGAGCTGTAGAAAGAACAAAGAGAGAAAGAACAAAACCTTTCCTCAGAAATTTTTATCCTTTGAATTTAAAGGTGCTATCTATCATCATTATTATTATTAAAATATGTTATTTGAAACAAAATCAAATAAAACAACAATGAAAAGCAACCTTACACTCTAACATTTAAATGAATTCCTTAACTGAGTAAGTCTTGGATAGCAATCTGTGTAAGCTCACAGCTTCGTTTGAGAATGCAGTTGCAGAGAAGAACAGACAGAGATGATGTCAACCATCCAAACAAACAACGCTACTGAGATGGCCAACGGATTGGTCAAGGAACCTGAGGTAAGAAGACTTTGCCTGAATGTTGTAGTTGGTGTGAGTTTTGAAATATTTGAAGCGTTCCATTAAACATGGAAGCAAATTTTGAAGATGTTGTGAGGACAAAATGCTGGGAGTGACACCTGAGATGACCCTCATTAGGAATCTTTTGAATGAAGGGGAAAAAACCAGCATAATAAAATCCTGAGAAGCAAAGTGTGCTACGCTGCAACTGGGGAATACTACTCTGCATTTCCTAAAGGAAAGAAAAAATGCAGGTATTACTGAATGACTGATACTGGCATGATTGCTAAGGGGAAATCTTAATAAGTAAGGCACCACATTTATACATAACCGAGAACACATCGTGACAGCCTGGGCAGCCTCTAGTTAATGAGCAGAAAGACTGAATAATCCTCTGGGTCAGGGTGGAGTCACCCTTCATCTGCCTTCGCTGCACTTTTGATTGTACATAAATGGAAGGCACCAATCAGATGTTTGCTGCTTGCTTCTGTTTTTCCCTTTTGCAGAAACCATCCATTTTAAAATAAGAATGAAAAGCATTTACATTAGAATTATGCATATATTTCATTGTGGTTATTGCCTCTATTTATAGACAAACATAATTAAAGCTAACACATGCTTCTTTAATGGTCACTGGCCATTTAAATCAGCCACAGCATTGATGTGCAGTCTCTCCTAAGTCTTACACAAATCATCTGTCTTGGTTCATCCTCTAGAGTTTTATTCATTCCTTTCTCACAAATAAGTGTAATTAACAGTAAATAAGAGCTACAAAGAATAACTACAATACTACACCAAAGGCAGCCTCAATAACTTTTTCAGAGATGTTTTAACTCGGATTTAATAAGATCATTGTGACATTTCTTTCCAGGATCACAGAAAGAATATTTTTGTTTCTGCAAATCTCTCAGCAGAAATTGGCAATTAAAAAGATTAGATCAGTTTGTAAGGAATGCACCACTGAAATATAAAGTAATTTTTTTTTTAAAGAAAAAAATAAACCGTGCAATTAAAACAGATCCATTTTTGTTCCCTGATTCTAAGATTAGTTCACTCAGAAACTTGAAGTGTGTGAATAATCTCTGCTTTGCAGAACAACAGTGAAGTCAGTGGTGTGTAGCAATGTTATCTGCATATGAAAATTCCTGTTTTCCCCACCACGCCTGAGTCAGTCTCTGTAGACTTAGCCCAGCAGATCCTCAAAGCCTTTGGAGACCCTCTGGAAGCCAATGGGCCTTGCCAATAGGTAGGACTCTGGATTGGATTTGAAGCTTTATGCATAGTTAAGTTTTTTTACAAGACACGAGTTTTTATTAGTGATGTTTTTGTGTAAGTTAAGGGGGGAAATATTTAAAAGGATTAATTGAGAATGTCACATCTTTTCTGCTGAGAATAAATTCTTTTTGACTAGAACAGGAGACAGTTATGTTCTGAAAAGCATCAAGACTGATGATTTTGTCTATATAGCATTGACCTGGAAGCTCAACCATTCAGACTAATAAATCAGGCAATTTATATTTAATCATTAACTAACTCCCGAGCTGAACAGCTGTTCAAAATTAGAAATGGGTCACCCCAGCCAGGATGACATTACAGGCAATCTATAATGCATTAGAATAAAATTATAGTGATTTTTAACTGTCTGGAAATTTATTACACTGCATGTTCCAACTCTTAAACCCTTGTTAGCCAATGTCACTAGTGATTTATGGTGCTTGGGTGGTATGGTAAAATTACTGAAGATTTAAATAGACAATCATTCTATGTTTAGTAAATCTTCAGATTCCAAAGCTATTTTGGAGAATGAGGTGGGTGCTCTTTATTGTTTATGACTTTCCAGTCAGTGACAACAAAAGGAGAGAATGGATAAATCAAAAAGCTCTCTTGTAAATTAATGGATTTTTGTCTTGTTGCCTTCATTTAATGATTTAAGGAAGAATCCAGTGACTTCTGTAGGAAAAAAATGGCTGTCTAAAATACTTCAAAACAAAAATTTTACATATAAATATTATTGTTACAGATTTCCATGGAAGTAGACCTTTACTAGTTCCTGGTTGAGTGGCTCTTACTAATGTAACTGGGGCTCGGGAGGCCTTCACACTGAATTCCTGCATTTTCATTGTAAAAAATTTCAATGCTAATAGTTAAGCACTGTATTTTACAGATAATTCCATTTCTTTATCTCTTCTGGTTAACTACTTTAGTAAATACTTCTGATTGCTAGAAAAACATAGAAGGAAAATTCTTTATAAATATCAGCTTTAACAGTTGTTCCGTTACTTTGTTTGTTTAAACTTAGAGATTTATTTTTTAAGTTGAAGAAGCTATTGGGGATGCTGTCTATTCCAAGGTTCTCATTAATTTTGATTAGAACAAGTAAATGTCTGGAAAAAAATACATTTTGATTAATGTCATCACTCTGAAAAATAAATGTCTGTACTGATAGTGGGCACAGGACAGTGTGTTTCTCTTCTTTCTTGCTGGCTCTTGATTTACATCAGTCATTCTGCTCTCTGAAATATGGTTTCCTGATTTCCCTGATGCAAGTGAGCAAACTGTGAAGCAACTTCTTTTTTATCCTGGTTCCTATTTATAGGAAAAATGTTTCTACGGGTATTTTAAACAGTACGAATCAGGAAGTCTAGTCCAATTTTACACCTAGAATTTCATCAGTTTTAAGGTGAATCTAATATGTCTTCAAGAACCATGTAGATGTGGCACTGAGGGATGTGGCTCAGTGGGCATGGTGGTGATGGGTTGAAAGTTGGACTGGATGATCTTAGTGGGCTTTTCCAACCTCGTTTCCTCTCCCCTTCTTTTTCTTCCTGATAGCCTCCTTACACTGCCTTCTCTGAATCAGTCCACAAGTGATTGCACTTGACTCAAATCACCATCACCTTGCTGTATCTGTCCGCACATGCCAGATACTGCTGGTGATGCAGTATGCCTGCCACACTGTACCTGCCCTAAGCAAAAGCACCAATTATTTGAGGGGAGGAAAAAAAAGGGGGGGAGGGGGAGGACCATAAAAGGCTTTTAATGAAGAGTTCTATCTGAATTTTTCAGATTCAAAGGGTTCAAATTACCACCAGAAAGCATGCATTTTTTCAAGCCTTAGAGCCTTAGGAAGTCCATCCCTGACTGGCAGAGTACATTTCCTGTAGTGTTTTTGTTTTATTTTTACCATGAGGATTGGATGTTCTGTCACTTCCCAGTTGTTCAGGAAATGATATTTTCCAGTCTTGCTCTGCAGTTTGAAAATGTGCATTGGAGCCAATCTGTTGAAAACCTCAAAGCATAAAAGAAAACTGCATGAGCGGATGTTACATCAGCATCAGCATTTGTGTCTTTCTGTGGAGCCTTCACGAAACCATAGTCAGGAACAGATTTAACGTTTCTGGATTCCTTTTCTAAAGTCACAGAAGGTGAAATTTTATTGTACAAAATGGCAGTCTCCAGTAAGGAGTATGATTTGCTAAAGTCAAAGTCTCTCAAAAATTTGAAGTATTTGTTGTTGACTGTTCATATTTAAAAGTGGTTATAAAATACCTGTTGCAGTCTGATTTCCAGTGTAAGAATTGCAGTACAAAATACTTTCCTCAGTACTTTGAGGATAATGGTAATGAGGAGATAAGGAAAAGAAAATTCCTTTCCTTTCCAATTCTGTGAGAGCCTCTAACCCTTGGAGTTGCCTCCACAAATCTTCCTCACTTGATTGCTTCAGTATTTTATTCTGTGGCCTACTAAATAGGAGCCTTGTATTTCACCTGTTTCTGCCACTTCATTCTTCTCTCAAACACTGTTCATACAGTATGGTGTAGCATGATGTGGTGTGACTGGCATAAAATTACATCATGCCTGGGTTGTTCTAATGTCACTGCCTTTGCAGCACTGCCACCTTGTCTTCCTTGTCCTTCTTCGTTCCTCTCTTCCTCACTGCCGTAGGTGCTTGTGACCTCTTCCATCTTGTACCATATTTCACGTCTGCCACAAATCTTAGTGCTGTACCACAATTAGTGCAGCTGAAGATGCACGTGAAGGGTGGTATGCTTTCCCCTATTTTAAATCACAAAGCTAAGACACAGCAGATGAGCTGAGTTGCCTGAGGACACTCCAGAAATTCACAGTTAAAGCTGCATCCTGACTTCCCAAGGTCAGCACTCAAAGATTCAGCGCCATCTTTTTTGCAGTTATTTGCTTTTTGAGGTTTTAAAAATAATTAGTGTGGAGCTATGTCTTGCTTGGAACAGCTCCCTGATCTTTCCAACCAAAACTTTGTCTGCAGAAAAAGTTCTTTCAAAGAACTTCCTTCCACCTTGCAGCATAACACTAATAGGTAGAAAAAATGCCCTCCCTTAATTCAGTTTTGACAGTGGGACCCTGGAAAACAACATCATTCATTATTTTTCAAGCATCCTATGAAGTGGATGGAAACTTTTAAAAATAAAATAGTTTATACGGTAACATTGTACTTTGAAGATGTGAAACAAAATACGTTATTTCAGATTTGATTATTTTCCAGCAAACAGGGAAGAGTGGAAAAGAATGAGAAGTGTATATAGAAGGTGGCATTAAAAATAGTTAATTTTAGTTATTTTTAATAGTCTTTAGAAAGAACAACAATCGGTACCACGTCATGAAGTGTAAGGCTTTATATTAGAATACATCTCTTGTAAAAACTTGTATTAGAAATCCCGATAGCACTTTGTTGCTTGTTCTTAACCATAAGGAAGGACTTCAGCTCATGGAAGTGAGCATGTTGTTTGTTTTACAGTCCAGAGACAGAAGAAATCACATAGTCATAATTTGGTACCTTTAAATAAATGTGTTATATGCAGTAGATATGAATGTTAAATGTTTCAGAGGATATGAGTCTATCTGGTCCTTCTGTGCTTGATCAAACATGAAGTTTAATTTGGAATCGGGGTTTAGACACTTTTTGACAGAGGTATGTATTTTTCCTACTCTGGCAACTGTGACATTTCTGCCACAGAAACTTCACTGGATGTATTGTTTAGTTCTTATTAGTATGAATGTGCAAATTGGACTCAGCTTACATATATGTAATGATTTTTGCATAAAAATTTACATGCTTTTTGATGTTAGGGTGCATTTTTAAGTTAATCTCAAGTCTGCAAGCCAGCATATAGGACTATATATGTCTAGGAAGGAGTAAAATTTTGACAGAAAAGTATTTAAATACTTGAATGAGGCAGATTTTAGACAAATACTGATAATGCTATGCTTTCCTTTAATTTATGGTGTTAGAATTCAGTCCAGACATTACAAATAGGAAAACCTGGGATAACATGGTGAAGAAATTGGTGGGAATTTGCCTTGTATTTCACTATGAAAAAGTTAGACACTGATTCCAGAAATACTTACTCAAGAGCATGCTTGAGCATTGAATTTGCAATACCAGAATCCATACACACTGAAATTTATGATGTATGGCCTTACTTTCTCAGATATAAATGTATTTTATGAAGTAAGCAACTTAAATAAAAACACATTTTTTAAAATTCAAGATAAACTTCGATACCATAAACCGATTCTTCTGCATACTGAGTCAGTGGGGATCTTCAATATCCTGCCAGGAAAATCTTTAACTATTTCAGCCTAGTTATTGTTGCACCGAGTCCTGCCTTCATGCCTACTAATCTTGCTGGGTTGTTGTGTTTCACCCTGCCTCAAAGTTTCCTGTTCCTGTGATGGAGGGGCCAGACCCTGCCATCCTGATGGATGAAGCTCCAACTGAAGCACAGAGTAACAGGGGACTGCTTGGTGATCAGATGTCAGCAGAACGTGCCACCATTCTGACACACTGTGAGCACTGCCCTCTGATGATAGATCCCTAGAAACAAGAAATTAAATGGACAAAGAATAAATACAGAGCAGACTTTAAAGTCATACATCCAGGAGAGAAGGGTTATGTGTGTGCTGAAAGGCTGGCTTTCATGCTCACTGAACTTCCCCTAAGTTTTGTGTTTGTTCTGTGTTAGAATGCATTTACTTCACTACTTGGAATACTAAAACACTGCTGTTTATTTACCCATAGTATCATTTTCCATTTGAAATGCTGCTTAAAAGGAGGCACTTTGTTGTACTGTGTTCAAGTGTTGAGGAGAGAATAAAAACCAAGTTGGGAAGGGCAAATCAATTTTCCATGGTAAAGTTCAAATCCTGATGGTATAACATCGCTTATTCTGTACAGTGTAGTCAGCAAAACACAGCACATGCACCTAAAGGAGAGGAAAATCCAATTCAGAGTACTGCATTCAAGGCATGAGGCAATATCTGGTCCTTTGCAGATAAACAAGTACAGTTTTAATTCTTATTGCTTTCACTGGACGACTCATAAGTTGACAGCACTTCCATGCAATTGATCTGTTCATATCTTTTTTCATATTCACTTTGATTTAGGGAGACAACTATAAGAGTCTTGAGCTGCTCCAGTTTAAACAGTTATCTGAGTTTACTTTACTGAATTCCAGATAAAACACAAAATTACACAGCGCAGCAAATGGTCACGGTAATGCCTCATGTTTAAAAACTGTTAATCATTTACCCTGTTTGCTCCTCTTTTTGACCATCTGCCCTAATTATTTCCCTTACCCAAACATTATAAATAGTTGTGAACAACTTTGCACAGTTTAACCAAGTTATTTTAGAAAAGCTTCTTCAATTCTATTATAGAATTCTGCCTATGATTATCACTTTTCTAACATTTGAGGGGTTTTGTTCCTTTTCATGGGAAGTCTTCTGAAGACTGTTGATACAACTTTGGCTTGTGGAGAGATCGTACTAATTGGAAACAATGCTGAATCTATCAATCCCATACTTGATCCCCTACTTGGAAGACATACAGGTAAAAGGGGAAGGTATACTTTTGTAATCAGAATTTGTCCATGAAGGCAGGATCTATATTGCTTTGATTTGACACTTTCTGCTTACTATTTCATAAGACTTCATGAAGTTATTTATTTCTTTTTAAAATTCAATACCTAAAAACTGATGATGAACGAATATTAAAATGTCAGTATTTGCATCTGATTGGATAAAAAAAAAAATCCTCTATTCTTGAACTGGACTTGAAATATAATACAGATGTGTATGAGATTTCCTCAACTCAAAGTGCAAATGTATACTTCTATATTTTAAAACAAACAAATAAATAAATAAAAGAAGTCCAAGAACAGAATCTGTCCCAAAATCTCAGTGGAAAGACAGCAGTACTCCAACTCAGAGGTTTGAAGATGGGTGTTCAAGTGGGAGATTCAGATTCAAACCAGGTAATTCAAGACTGATTTACTGTGTCTTCTCTCTCTGAAATTGCTACGCAGGAGTGGTAGATGGCACCCGGTAAGCAGGTGTACAACATGTTCTGACCTTTTTGGGGTGTGCCTATGAATCTCAACTTTTGTCTCTACACCTTCCTTTTTTCCTAGATTTTTTTGGGGGGAAAAAAAAGAACTATCAAAATTAGAAAATATCATCAAAACTACTTCCTATGATCTAGTTAAGGTACCTCTAGATACATTTTCATGGATGAAAATATGAAAAGTCTTTTAGTTTGTCCATAAGAACTTTATACAAAAAATGTTATTGTTAATGTTAATTTTAAGTCACCTGACTAGACGTAGTAAACCACATTGAATGTTTGATCTGGCTGACTGAAATGCCTTGTTATTTTTTCCACTCAATTGTGAACTTATTTTTAAGCCCTAAAGGCCTCTCCTACTCTATTTCTGTTTTCAGCCAATGCATTCACAAAGTGGATTTTTCATGTTTGAGAATACAATTCTCTTTTTGGTAAAAATTAGAGATATTCCTAAAGCATTTCTTGAGGGGCCTCATATAATACTCAAAGAACATTTAGACTGCTTGCACACATTGAGATTATTTAAGGAGAATATATGAAAGGTATATTAAATAAAACTGATATCTAGTCTGGGACAGATCACTCAAGATTTTTATCTCTTCTCCACCATCCAGAATTTCAAGCATTGGTGTCCATGTTGTAAATGTAAGCGACAGCTCACATCTCCTTGAATACATGAAGCTACTGGAAGATGCACTCTTGCCCTGTACCAAGACTCGAAAAGAAGTTCTCTGGGTGAGTATTTTAGCAGCACTACTTGACCCATTGTTCCATGGCTTGCTGAAGATGTGGCAGGTCTCCTTTGTGAGACACCGGTAATATATACACCCCTGTGTTACCAAAGAAAGAGAGTTTTCCTCATTCTGGATAAATTTCTGTTACTTGTTTATTTTTGTAGTTGTGTCAGGCACTTTGGTATTTTTTTTCTTCCTAATAAAGAAAGACTAGAAAGGTATTTGTGATAGATATGGTGCAGTCCAGCAGTTGAAGTTCATTAATAATTGGAATGTTGCAGAGTATGAAGTAATGAATACTAATTACTCCTTTCATGTCTGACAGCACCCTGTGGACCAATACATCAGTCCAGACTTTAATTTGGTTCTAGTAATGGTTTCATCAATAGTACATTAATTCTGTGTTTGAAAAGATATACAGTTGAACCTGACCCACACAGTAGATACCACTGTCATAAAATGGCCACATACTGACAACAACTGGATAATTACAAATAATTAAATCCACTGAGCTTCAGACAATCCTAATTTTAAGTAAAATATATCTTATCGTATCAATCGACAGAAAGCATAGCTAGGGAGATTTATCAACTTGTACTCCTTCCAAAGCAAATTTACTGGCCTGCATATTAGAGAACTTGCTGTTCTGTGAAGTAGCTTCATAAAATTCTATTCCTCTCCATGTTGTTTACCAAGATTGTCTTTGCATCAGACTCAGATATTTTGTACCATATCTCCCATTTTTCTTCAAGGAAGCCAAAAAAAGAGACTCTCAGCTTCAGGATACTTCAAATATACGTATACATCTATGTTTTCTTCAAAACCTGGGTGATTATAGAGTGAACAACAGGTACTTGTTATCTCTGAAAATTAGATTTTTTACTCAAGTGCTTTAGTTAATAGTCAGAAGACTAACAAGCTTGTGCTGCTTAAGTTTTAGTTTAGTTTTTAGTTTAGTTCAGCTTTTTGGAGCTGAAAACCTGCTCAGTGGATCTTAATGTATGTTGATCTCATGTTGAAAAGAACTAAAAAATGCAGCATATGCAAAAATGATTCCGAATGCACACACTGAGATTTGTTAGAGCAAACAGCTCAAGGCATGGAAGCAAACAGACTAGTTCTGTACAAGTTTTTTGGCTCTAGCTTGCCAATTCCAGAAGAGAAGTGATGCCAATCTGGTCTGGACAAACTTTGATATTAAAGGTTTATTTGTGTATTTCCTATCCTGCCTCCCCAGATCTACAGTTTTGGAGATAACAGTATGTGAGCGTTAGCTATAATAGATCAGTGTCATTTTGACTCGCAAGGGAGATGATAGAGGAATAAATTCGTTGTTCATAAGACCGCTGTTTGCACTCATACGAGCTGCTACACCCACTCAGATCCTCCGCGCCTTCACAAAGCAGTAGTCATGTTTCTTCAGCTGCGAGACTGAGCTATTCAGGATTGTTCAAGATGTCTTGAAATTTGATTTATGTGCAAATGTTGTTTGAATGAATAACTTCCCATTCTCATGAGGCATGACTGCTATTCATGTGTATGCTCAGCAAGACAATTCCTTTGGTTTCTCTACAGGGATGGCTGTCTTTTCCTTGAACATCTCGCCAGCTGTGCAGCTCTAAGGCAGCGTTTTCCCACTAAAGAAGTTTGACCAACTTACACAGTGTGCCTACTGAGACTGCCTAATAACAGCTCCCTTCTGCACTTGTTTTCACCTGATTTGTTCAGCTACCCTCTCTGCATTACTTGTTGGAGTTTGCAAGTCATTTCCAGAAGCTTTTGATTTTAAGCAGCGGGAAGTGAAAGAAAGGCTTGTCAGGAAAATGTGTTTATCCCTCTTTCTTCATACTGAAAAATACTGTTTCCCTTTGATTTCCCTTTATTTTCCCATCCAAGAATTTATCAGTTATTTTCTGTTGTGGTTTAAGCTGGCAAGCAGCTGAATACTCCACAGCTTTTTGCTCACGCCCTCATCTCCCAGTGTGATTTCTTCCCAGTGGGTAGAACTCATGGGTTGAGATTAAAACTATTTACTAAGACAGAAAAGAAAGAGAGAAATAACAGTAATAATAATAGAGAGATTATATAGATAGATCTATACATGAGGGATGCTCTGAAAGCAATGCCTCCTATTTCATTATGTTGATCTGTGATGTCAGAGACAGATGTTGCTGGTATGGCAGTAGAGGTTGAACCTTCCCATCAATATTCTGTTACATTTTGTTGCTGTGTGACAGATTGCAGCAGAGGGGCAATCTGACCAAATGGTGTCTGACGTGGAAGTGCATGTGAGGCAGAGAGGTGGAATTGAATTCCTCCATGCAGAAGAAATGGCACCCACTGACATTTATTGATGTTTGCTGAACATTTATGGAGACCAAACAGTGGGTGTGAGCACACTGAGGTGGTGGTGGTGCATTTCAGTATTGGCAACAATAACAGTGGGTCACCTCTGATGATGCAGGTTTCCACAAGTGCTGCATGTGGGCTCTTGTTTGTTGCTGGTGAGAATGCACAGCTAATGGTAGTGACTATGTTGAAAAATCATATTTTGTAGCTGAAAATTCACTTTATATACTCGTTATAATTTTGAGTTGAATTGAAATGTTTGATAAGAATTTTTTTTTTTATAAAATTGAGCCATTTCATGATATGAAGTTGTGATTGTATGCTCAACATATTTCTATCTTCATTCAGTGCTCTAATTGAAAGCCCTACACATTGTTATTTTAGGCAGCACGTGCACAGGGAAAAGCAGTTATTGTGCTGAGAACTCAGATTTTGCCAGGTCAGAACAGACATTGCACTAATTCCTGGGCTTCTCACAGATGAGATCTTGGTGCCTGCATTAGCTTCTGTGCTGTATTCATTCTTAACACTTCCACTGAAAATCAGTTATTCCTCAATATTTACACAGGATTTTAAAAGTGCTTTGGGAACCCCTTTTGAATCCTTTAATCTACTCTTTCATGATCCATGAAAATTCCAGCAGGAAAATGGTATCTTTTAAAATAACAGAGAGCTGAATCATAGATGAATTGCTCTGTGTATTCCTGGCTAGATGGATGCATTAATTTGGTCTATCTGTCTTTGCTGGTGGAATTAATGATTATGAAGAAAAAGTTATCAGAAGTATATTTTATCTTTCGTAATTCCTTTGGAGTTCATTTTTGCTCTGCCTTCCATCAAGGACTTCCATAAATGGTATCTACACATATTGCATTATTTCAGAATCCGGACATGAACTTTAAATGGATGCATTTCATTTAAAAATAAAAATAATAATAATAATTTTAAAAAGTAGTTCTACTGAGTTTCTTTCACTCTGTGTTTTTAGTTGTTGCTTATACTCCTTGATCCAAACGAGAGCAATAACATAATATTTATTTTTCCCAGATCTGATCACAAAACCTAGAATAGTAGCAGTAATAAAACAGAGTCATTATGTAGTTTTTGCCTTTCATAAATGACAATCACATGAATTGGTAATTTATTGCTCCTGTGAATTGAGAACCCATAAAGTAAGCACTCTTAGTAAAGTTTTTTTTTTTCTTTTCCACTGTCAAGGCAAACTAGAAGTCATCTTTTGTCAGATTTCTGTTTCTGCTTCTGTCTTTTACCTTGTGTGTTGAAAGCACAGCAAAATGGCTCTGTATGGAGCTGTGGTGTTCCATTATCTCCATCTGCAGACAATTTTAAAGGCTGTGAAGAGGCTGCAGTGTTAGAACTGAAATTCGTGTGGCAAAGCTGAGAGGAGAATTCAGCTCCATCTAAGGAAGGCTGCATGTCTGTGTGGTTGAATGTACCTAGCTGTATGTGGCTATGGTGTGTGTGAGCACAAGGCAGGAATGCTCATCTCCAGTAGGTTTCATTGCATTAGTGCATACATTATGCACACATCTAATGTTATCTTGTAGAGTCATGGGTTTCCCAGCACATTAAGTTATTCTTAGGAATTCATTTGCAGTGTACTGTAATTGGCTGTCTTTTCTTCCTGGTCCTTGGTGAAATGCAAAAGTGCATTCAGAACATTGTTTTGTTTAGCCTCTGTCTTCTGGCTAAGTGGATGCCAGAAGTAGGTAAGGATAATAAGAGTTGAAATATATGCCCCTGACTCTGGAGGTGCACTTTGATATCCTAAAAAGAAATGAGTATTTATGTTTGTACAGATTTGCTTCATTCAGGTGCTGATATGGCTTTCATGAGTTGCATTTCAGTACTCAGCCATAGTAGTATTGCAATCACTTTTAAAATTGATTTGGTGAGGAAATGGC
Organism: Gallus gallus; assembly: GCF_016699485.2. Taxonomy (NCBI): domain Eukaryota; kingdom Metazoa; phylum Chordata; class Aves; order Galliformes; family Phasianidae; genus Gallus; species Gallus gallus. The sequence continues at coordinate 30,440,987 of NC_052533.1, forward strand.
ATCACTTCAGTAACAGGTTCTTGTTCAACTAATAAAAAGTGAACCCAGAATGACTCATTCATTCCTATCTGCTTAGTGCTGTAGGATTTCTTGCAAAACTATTTCAAATGATAAAAACCAAACAAAACTGAAAAAAAATATCACTCTACTTAAAGAAACAATTGTAAGACCTAACAGCTATGTGATAAAGAATTGCTTGGAAACATTCTGAGTTTATAGTAAGCAATCAAGGTAGGTAAGTTTACCCCCAAGCCACCGACTCTTCAGCACAGCAGTGAATAAACTGATGCCTGCTGCATGTGCAAACGAAACTGCCAATTAAGAAGTGCTGTATGTATTCTTCATATAGTTCTGATGTCTTCAGTTACCATCGTTTTGTTCCTTAAACAGCAGGCACATAAAGTTTGGTTTGCATCTGTTTCTTGTGCTGCCAAAATTATACAATACCCATCTTTTGCAATTAGGATTTTTATGATTTCCCCCATTCTTGTGCAATTTATTCCTTCTCAAGTATATCCAGCTTGAATATAATAATAATAATAATAATAATTAATAATAATAATAATGTGAATTCTACAGGAATTTCCATCTCATCCCTCACACTATCTGGCTAGCCCTCCCTACAAGCCAAAGCTGAAGGCTCAGACCACCCTCATTATTTTCACTGTCACCAGGGACAGGCTGGAAGAACAGCTGTTGGCTGAGGAACAGTTTCCTGACTTGGAAAACCATAAGGTAAAAAATGTATTTTGATCTTTCTATTGCTCCTGAGATTTTAATATGCCTGTTTGCAACTGCTGTACAGTAATTACTAGTAGCCCACACATTAAAGAGATTTTAAGGGTCGGATACTGTAAACTGTAGAAAGTGTTTCTATAGATTTGCTCAAATTGGTGCTCCCAGAGAGCTGTGCTCGACCTAAAGCTCTGCTAGAAATTAAATTCATTGTGATGTTGTTCCCACACTTCTTTCTACTGCTCAGTTTGCTCTGTGCATTGCCTTTAATTTACAGTACAGGATTAAAACCCTCTGCAGTGCTTTGTGCTTCAGTGATCTTTAGCCAATAACAGCAAATAAATTTCATGCCAGTCCATAAGAGGATATGGTGGCACTGTTAAGATGTGGGGCACTTGGCTAATAAATCATAATTTAGTCCTGCAATGATGCAGTTCTGTGGTTGTTGCCGTCATAACAAATACACAGCAATTTATGAGCAGAAATATTTGCACAAATGATTATAAAGGGGACGTTGAGCAGAGTGGTTTATGAGCTAAAAAATAAAAAATATACCTACAGATACCAAATTAATTAGGAAAATGTTTCCTATTTCTCTAACATATCTGTCCATTTAATTCATACACTTTACAAACTTTACCAGCAAAAATTCACTGCATCTCTTTGCTGCTTCATGCAAGGTCAAGCTGGTTCGGAGAGTTTAATCACCCTTAGACGAAAGCTTGAGACCATGATGTGAAAGCATCTGGCTATTTTTCTCTCCATCAACATGTTGTTCCACATGGGGCTGTATGCTTAGCACACCTCTGTCATTTAGGATTTTGATGTGATGCTCAGGCTGGGGAAATCCCAAGGAGACCAGTCAAGCTATTGCTATTTTAGAGGGTCTGTACAGCAGAGCAGACTACAACCATGCTTCCTCACCCTGCTTTCTGCCAAAATGGGGTTTCTTCAACCTGGAGCTACTCTTGTTTTTTTCAGCTGACACAGATTACTGTTTGTCATCTCTGGCAAGATCCCAATCCTTTTGTGTGGTCTGAAAAAGAAGGTTAGGAAAGAGCTGAAGTTCTACTCTATGCTGACTGTGTTCTCCTTGTCCATGACTTTAACATTCTTGCTTTGGTGTCCCAGAAGCTCTCTCTTACAGAAATTAAATTAAATCAACAGATGTAGTTAAATGGAAAATGCAGCTCCCAAATGGTACAAAACAGTATTTTTAACGTTACTTTTTATTGCTTAAGTGCAATGTTTTCCTTCTCTCTGCTAGTCAGTGCTGGCAAAGCAGAAGAACCTCTTTGAAATCAAGCTCAAGCAGCTTGAGGACAACATGCTGCTCAGTCTGTCAGCTGCCCAGGGCAGTTTTGTAGTCAACAATGAACTTGTAGAGAAATTTGTGTCAACTGCAGGAGAAATATAGTGCGAGGTAATAACTGCTGAACTGATTTTAACAACTTGAATTCAACTGTAAAATGTGTATTATTAATTATTTTTAGCAAAATACTCCTGTGAGACAGAAGCAGTCAAATTCCTGTCCAGAAAATGCTGTCCACCCACATGTTCACAGAGTCTTATTTATGGTAAGGAATTGTCACATAATTGGTTTTTTTTTTTCCCTTTTGAGCCATCTCTTTACTTCATTAGAATAGTCTGGACAGCATCAGCCCCATCTACCAGTACTCACTGAAGTTAGACAAATTATCTCTCTTGATTTGGTTTCACAGTGCAAGAAATAAAGTGCTGGGCCTCCAGCAGTGAAGTCCAATGTATTATTATTTGTACTAGGCGATTACGGCGACAATATTGTGTCTGAGAAAGGACAACGCTATGTGGCCTCTTGTTGGTTTACAGCACAGTACCTCCATATAGCTGTCTCATTGCTGGCTGCCTCCATTCTGATGAAGCTTTCTGACTGCGTTTCTCAAGTTTACCTGCCTTTTTTTGCAGCCATGCCACAGGGTCAGGGAGGAGGAGTTGTCAGGGATTCTCTGTGAACAATCCATTGTGGCAGATCTTCCAAACTACTAATGCTATGAGAAGGGACTCAAAATTATTGGCTTTCTTGAGTGAGGGGGTTACACCTGCTGAGTTAAATAAGGAAGAAGAGTACTGCTGTTTGCAGCACTTTCTCCTGGATTGCTGAAAGTTTCCTCAAAAGCTTCTTGGCAGAAGTAATTCAACCCTCAGTGCCTCGTGTTTTTGACAGCTTTGGACTTCTTAGTCCAAAGCTCTTCTTAGAAGCCTACGTTCATAAACAAATTGATTATCTTGCGTGCAGGAAAGCAAACAAAATTCTGGAATATATGCAATTAAAGTGGGAAAACAACCAGAAGAATCCCTATTGTACACAGAGGAACCTTTATTGATATGCATTCAGACCATGTGCAACAACTGATTCAGTTGCTACAGTTTTTCAGCTTACTTCTACAAAGTCTAAATTTCCATCAAAATAATCTTGAATCTATCCCTCTATCCATGTAAAAACAAAACAAACAAACAAAAACCTTATCACCACCATTATCAAAAAAGCAACTCAGAAATGGCAAGTTTCCCAAAGGTTTGTGACAGCTTGCAGTCTTAAGGGGGCCTAGACACATGATGTGGACGGGTGTGCACCACTTGTACTTCTGCCTTTTGAGACATAAAATGGGTACTTGAAGATAATTAGATGGAATTCAGAAATATTTACTTTTTTGGTAGTGCCGTTTAAGATAATTTGTAGCTAAGTTTAGCTAAAGTTATCTTCAGTGCTCAGGCTTTATATTTTTGCTTCTTTATGTTCCCCAAATCTAAGGAAAAATAAGTGTTGCTATAGTTTCGCTCATTTTAAAATTTAGGTGAATTTAGCATTCAGTACACAAATGAACAACAATTCTATATTCTGCAAAAATCTATGACTGTCAGGTTGAGTTTGATTTTCAAGGTGATTTTACCAGTAAAGGTAAGCTCACTGTGTGTGCGTGAAAAAATTGTTTTGGAAAAATCTGTCAAAATCTTTTATAACAAATATTTCTGAATACCATTCTATCTGCAGTAGATTTCAAACTAGTGTTTTAAAGCAACCTTAAACCAAGATGTAAATCCTTATGTCAGAGATTCAGAAAAAGCAACCCTAGGAGTCCTTGCTGCTCTGATCTCCCTACTCAATGAAACTTTGAGTGCTGAATACTTTAAGGCTGAAGTGGCTCTGAACCAAGTCTGATGGCCTTTTTCAATTTTGTACACTGTCAAGATTCTTCTAAGAAATAAAGAGGTAGAAGTACTTGAATTGGATTTCCTTCTTTGATTCAGAGTTGAATGCACTTTCCAGAGTCCTGTTGACTTCCTAAGTACTCAGTCATGAAGTGCCATTAGATTAGATTGTGAAAATTGCTTTCTAGTTCTAAATCATTTTTTATGTTATTTCTGGAGACATGCTACAACTAGACAATCTCAGATAAAGTCATACATTCCATAAGAATCTGTGGTAGAAATAGTGATGCTTTCAAAGAGTTGTCTTTGCTTTTTGAATGTATTTTTCTTCAGCCATTGTGTATTGTGAGGAAATCCTGTTATACTATAATTTGTCCGGTCTCCTAGAAAGATATTTCTGATCTTCATACTGCTTCTTACTATATTAAATGTTCCACACAAGGTTTCTACCTCTGTATATCTTAATATTTAACAATAAGGAGACGGTATAGCAATTCAGGCAAAAATCAACTCTTATAAATAATAGTATTTGTGGATGTATGATTTAGTATCTGAAGGTACACCCTGAGTCTTTAGCAATTGGTTAAACCAGATTTTTTACGTATTCCTGGAAGTATCAATATTTGTTTTCCCTTTTCATCCTTCACACAGAAAGAAAGCATAGGAAAAACTTGTTTATCAGAACTGGCTGCCCAGAGAGATTGTTCTCTCCTTCTGGATGCTTTCCTGTGTAACCTACTCTAGGGAACCTGCTTTAGGAGGGGCTTTAACTAGATGATTTCCACAGGTCCCTTCCATCCCCTAAGATTCTGTGATTCTGTGAAAGTGTCATCTGCATTTCTGCCTTTGGTATGTTTCTAGGCTGTGGAAGTGATGGATGCATTCAGGGGGTTAGAGAAAGATATTGAAGTATCCACCTAGAAGGGGAAAATGTGCGCAGACTCAAAAATGTCCAAAAAAGGAAAAGCTTTCCTGGGAATGGAAACACAAAAGCTCTCTTCAGAAACTAATCATACTGATGGCAGTCCATCCGGAAAGAATGACGTATGCTCCTAGGTATGAAATCTGATGACGTCTGCCAGGGTAAGTATGTTTGAGAGTGGCTTGTATGTAAATGCAAGGAGAACAAAAAAAAGAGAGAGAGATTTAAGAAGTAGACAAAGAACTTAGAAAACTGGGTGATTGCCCAGAATTTGAAATCAACTCCTGTGGCCATTCCCAGACTGTTCTGCTGGTGAGAGTTTACTAAGAGGTGGTTTGTTGAGACATGAATTGCGGCATATTTGGAGATACGTGCATGTGATTTCTTTTTTAAAATTCAGTATCCCTTCTTGAAAAAATCTGTCTTCAGCAAAGATTCAATAGTGGATATTAATCTGATCTTATCTCAGTTACTTCCTAGTTGTACTGTTTTAATTTTCTGGTCCTAAGTGGTGGTCTCATAGACCTGATCCTTCACACCACAGCATCACAGTTCTTACCCATTTAGATGCCTTCTGAGAAAAACTGAGAAAGCAGTTTTTCTGTCCTGGGTGTTTATTGTGCCCAAGTGCCCTGGCTCTACAAGACAGCATTGCCTACATTTACTGACTTCTTCGTTACTGAAGAAGTCCTTCTCATTCAAAAGCTGCCGTTTTCTGTCATGTGGTCTCTATCCCATTGAGAAACTGATCACCATCTGGCTACTCTTTTTGACAGCAATCCTGACACTGTCCTTAATGAAACTGCTTAGGCCACCATTATCAGATTTCAAGTTTAAGACTAGTGAGGGCTTAAAGTCTACATCAGGGAACATTTTTTTATTAAAGAACATGTTTTCTGTACATTCAGGAATGTTGTGGATGCAGAGCATAGCTCAAGATATGTGGAAGGCAAAGGAATGGACTTAGTAAAGTCATACAAAGAAATCAGTCCAACCACTCCTTTGTTTTTCATTCCATCTCCAGGAGTGAACCCATTTGAAGACATGGAGATCTAGGTAAGCTTCTTATTTGCTTCTGACGCAAGGATCATGCAGGCATGCTGAACTAAAGAAAAAAATGATCTCCCAGCTGAAATGGACCATACAGAGCCATATATGTAAACATACCAATGTATTATATTTATATATATACTTGTATGTATGTACCTATATGTACATGAGTGTGTATGAGTGTATTTTTACTAAACAGATCAAAGCCCTCTACAGCAATCTGTCATTAAAATGGAGTACGCGTTACCATGGAAAAGTTGGCCAGGGTTTATTTTCAGCAGAAGATTCAAGTTCTGAATTTCTTCCACCCCCACCATATTCATGGTAAATTGGGTGGATGAAAAGTGTAAGGCCATAAGTGCAGCAATGTGAAGAAATGTTTAGACTGAGCATTCCTCTGCTTGGCATAATGCAGGTTTCCTTTGTACTGTTTTCTACCTTTTGACTAGATGAGGGCCAGAGGGCAATTTTCTCCATGCTCATGTAATCTTGTGCCCCCTGTGACTAAATAATGGTCATTATACAAACTATACTCAATTGTATAGAGTTCTGTCGCTTTATACTTAGGATTACTATTCCCTACAGACAATAGTGAGAATACCAGGTTAATACAGCTGTGACCTCACTGTGCTCAATTTAAACTCAGGCCTCACAAGGTGAGAGACTCGTGCATTTACCCACTGAACCAATCAGTTAAAAAACTGATGTGATATCTACCACATGTTGCTCCCTTTTTTATGAGGGAATTGCTCTGTACCCCCTGTAAGAGTTTCTAAAGCTCAGTAACAATGCTGAGCATCTATCAAAATGTCAAAAGGTTCATTATCTTAAAACCAAGGGAACAGATTTCTGCAGGCTTTTTCTAATACCAGCAATAAGGCCACTGTTGAGAGCTCGCAATTTTGCTTGTTGAAATTCTAAGGGTTTAGTGAAGTGCTTCAGAAGAAGTAATATGCATTGCACAAGTGATAGTGAAATTAATGGGGGGCATTATCATTCTTTTTCCTTTCTGCTCTGCTAATTTTCCTATCTCCTCCCCTTCTGTCATTCATTTTCCCCCAATTATTTCTTTTACAGGCAAAAAGCTTCTACTATAAACTCTGGAAGATTTCATATCTCTTTAGAACAAAGGCAGAAGATGGTTATGGAGGAGGACTTGATAAGGCTGCCAAGTATGGCCACTGGCTTCTTCTCCAAGTGAGTGTTAAATGGCCTCTCTGAAGGCAGTTGTCCACTCAGTTGAAAGGATGTTCCCAGATTACAAACCAAATATGAAGAAGGTTACAGCAAAAGTTTTAAACTTTTAAAAAGCTAATAATCTTGTTCTTTTTTCACTCGTGATTGTAACAGGATAAACATTATATTAATAGGTCATAAGCTATATTTTTCTTAACATTATCCTTGCCCTCCCAGGAGGAGCAGGAGAGATAACACAGAAAGCCTCTGGTGAGTAGGTAGGACTGTTCTCAGGAATATACTTTCCACACGTAATTAGGAACTATAGTTCCGTTCACTGGACCATGATGGAGACCTTAATAAAATGGGTCTGACTCGCTCTTGGGAAGCTGTGTAGTCACTGTTGGAGAATTGTTCATCCAAGATAGCAACAACAGCTCTGATCAGCTCTGGAACATTGCATACTCTGCAGCAGACAAAAACCCAATGTGCAATGCCCAAGCAAACCAAAACTCCTGCTATAATGACAGTGTTGACAGGAGCGCTGCAACTGTCAGGGCTACTGAAAGAAGGTAGCAGCAGTAGGAGAGGCAACAAGCATGAAACAGAACACACAAAGTTCCATCTAAACATAAGGAAAATCCCTCCCTGTACTGTGAGGGAGACAAGAACTGAAGACTCCTCCTTGGAGATCTTGAGAAATCTCCTGGACATGAGCCTAGGCAACCTGCTCTAGGAGAACTGCCTGAGCAGGGTGTTGGACCAGATGGCCTCCAGAAGTCCCTTCTGTGCCCAACCATTCTGTGATTCTGAGATTCCCTCTGGCTAAAGTAATACTCCTTTGTCCAGAAATCATAGGAGAAATGCTTGATATTTAGAAGGTGATTACAGGTGATTTCCTCCTCACCTGGATTTAAACTCAGGAGCACACATCTGTCCACCAAGTTGTCAGCAATAAATGAGGAAATGGGCTGGACTCTTGGTTGACTACCGACTGCAATAGCATCACCAAAAGGCCTTGACATGCCAGACAGTCTGCAAACTGACCTCTTCACTCACATTGCAGCTGAAAGAATTCTTTAACCAGATTTCATAGGAGTAAGCTACTTCAGCTGCCCTGAAAATGCCCTGGCTTTTTCTACTGAGGGTATAGAATTATTGAGAGCAAGAGCAGAGTTGATGTTCAGATGTATTCCAGTGTTGCTCTGGGGACTGAACAAGAAAACAGGAGATGGTAGAGACCCTAAACAAACAGCACTGCATATCTGAGGTCACAGGAATAAATGGGGAATAAACTCATCTGTTTGCATGGATGGATGTAACCCGTATGAAAATGCAGGTGCCACTACGCCACTGCCATGGCATGTGACATGAAAGTCTCTTTCTCTTTCCATCCCTTCATTCCTTTTTCCACACGTCAATGTATAATTTGGGAACATCCTCCGAACTTCTCCTGTGATTAAGTGATGCAGTAGCCATAAAGCGAGACTGATATTCCTACACTTTAGCAGGTGTGTGTGGAGTTGTAATTCCTCTTGCGCTGCATGGAGAGAAAAGATTGGGCAACCATTTTCTTGCACAGCAGTGAAGAGTAAGAGAGAACTGTATGACTGAGCTGCAATTTGAGTTAAATTATTAGTACTGTAACAAAAAATGTGTAGACTGTGGGCTACTGAATGGGTGAAACTCACAGAGCTCCATTTTAAATCTTGATATTTCTGTCATTTCCTAGCAGGTGGTTTGGAGACAGATGCTTTACCTTTATAAAGAACTTCTCCTATCTGTCAGTGACATTTCATTCTCTTTGTGTATTAAGAATGTTAAAGATTCTGATGTGGTATGAAACATTTTTTATGTATGCTATAGATAGCTGTAAACATTTCCCTTTGCCTAGCACTTCCTCAGACACGCTCCTGGTATGTATTGAACATGTTTTGTCTTAGGCCTATGGAGAATTTAAGTTACATTCAAGTGCTCTGCCACTTTACACTTATTTTTATACATGAGTAATGCCGTCATATCACTTAACCCTAAGTTTATAATAATTTCATTAGGTTCAGAATCAAGGCCTGGAACTTCAAAGACTAATAGTAAAACCTCTGCTATTGCAACAGATATAAAGATGTAACAGCAGATTATAATATTCAAGTTTATTCTTTGCATTACCAACTTATTTAATAATAAAATGATGCTTTGAGTTAAGCACCTTAACTTTGTTTTACTTTGCAAACCCACAAAAACAGTGTCTTAAGGATAACAAATGTATTTGTTATCTCACAATAATCCTATTGGTTGTTTTCCAGCAGAATATTCGTGTGGCAGCCAAGTGGCTAGGAACCTTGGAAAAACTCCTTGAGCAATACAGTGAAGAAAGCCACTCTGACTTCCATGTCTTCATTAGTACTGAACCAGCTCCAGGCCCAGAAGAGCACGTCGTTCTTCAAGGAATACTTGAAGACTGGATTACAATTACCAGAGGAGCTCCTACAAGGATGCTAGCTAATCTGTACGCTGCCCTCCACAGTTTTGACCAGGTAAAAGCAAGATGGACTTTTTTCATCCATGCTCTATTTACTCCTTCCTCTGTGGGGGGAACTGATGGTGTTGATGACTAATGTGTAGCAGACCAGAACTTTGAGGTCTTTTTGCTGGCTTCTGTTTCCAGAGTAAATGGCAGCCACGGGGTGCTATCTGCCACGTGCCACCTCCATGTTTTCCATTCATATTGGGGGGAAAGTTGTGTTAATAGCACATATATACACACATACACATTTTTAAATATCTAGTTATGGATGTGCATGGCTATGTTTATAAAGATAGAAAAAAAGGTGCATTTATTGTACCAATAGTACCCAATAGTGCACTCTTATGAAAACACCTGGCCATGCTCTTCTATTTGCTCATGCTTCCTAACTTTGCTCAGCTGGTAATTATTGCTAAGTTAGACCATATCCATGCTCGCACAAAGTGGATTTATGCATCCAGATATTCTGGCATTGCTTCAGTACCCTGTGTATGAATTCTTGTAGCTAGGTGTAAAGAAGGGAATTTATGAGCAAGGGTTACGTACTGCTCGCTGTTCTGTCTTCAGCTATTTTCCTGTGTGAGCTCTGCTTGACAGAAGAAAGAAGTAGGCAAAGGAACAGGAAGGAATATATCCCTGAATGGGCTCTGCCTTCTACCTTCCAAGACCCTGGCTCTCCTTACTCTGAAGAACTTGTAGACAGATCTTCCCATTTGATGCAAGTCAGCCATGGAGGTGCTGGAGGAGCAAGTTTCAAGTCAGCAAATCATACCATGATAAAAGCAAACAAAATAATTTACTTTAGTCACCTAGTAGAGTATTCAGGCTTCTTAGGACAGTGGTCATGGATCCAAGCCTGTCAGAGTTCAAGAAGCATTTGGACAACATGCTCAGAAATACATGTTGAATTTTGGATGGTCATGTGTGGAGCCAGGTGATGAACCCCATTATTCTTGTCCATCCTTTCAACCCTGAAGATTTGATAATACTATTAACATGTCTTTATGTGTACATTGGATACGTGAAAGCAGAGCTTGGATGCAAGCAGGGTAAGAGTTGCTTCTAAAGGAGACTCTGTCAACCAGTACCTAGAAAACCAGCACTGTGCACTAAAGGATATGTGTCACAGCTGCTGTAGCTACAAAGGCATAGATTATGGCAGTATGAGAATAGCTATAACTTCTACTGCTGTGATGTTTTTCTTTTTATATATATAACTTACTATAGTAATGCTTTTAATAGAAAGCTGAAAGAAAAGGCTAGACAAAAATTTTAATAAGAGCAAGCCATATGCTTTATAGTCCCACTTCAGACTATTTTCAGTTCAAGAAATACATATGTGCATTTTAATTAGCTTATTTCTAAGCTTGGTACTTTGGAAACTTTCTCCTTTCTTCCCTTCCCCCTTATTTTGAGCCACAGGTGTTTGAAGCTTACTGCAAATTCCTGTGCAGACATTATATTTAACACATCTCTTGTCGAGGTATTTTAATATATGGATATTAATATATTTTTTGGAGGAAAAAACACTATTGAGAAAATCAAACTACACCTTACCTAGGTGGAATAAATTTCATGTTTTGTTTCTTTAGGATAGAAGCTTGTCTTGTATTTTTAATGGCTAAACTCAAGATTCTGGCTTGAGCACAGTAGTTGGGTTTTTTTTTTTTTTTTTGTCGGAGAGAATCTTCACTTTTGCTCAGACTTTGCGAACAGTTGTTCAGTTAATGATGACTTGTTTACTTTTGGCAGCCAAGAGTTTATCCCTCTGAAGTTTCTTCCACCCATATATGTTTTTATGGGTATCAAAAGTAGTATTTGTTATGTCTGTTTCTTCTTAAACTAAGAGATAGAACATAGAAAACTGTCAAGGAATCAAGAATTAATTTCCACAAGTTTTATGGGGAAGTGCCAAAATATCTCAGTAATTTTAAGACCAGCTGGAACATTTCACGGAATCTCATTTTACTCAGAGTTTTTACCAATACTACAAACAAGAAAAAGCAAAAAAATAAAAATAAAAAAAAGAATTTGTGATTAAATTTCACTTTCAAACGTGACTTTTTCAGAAATGGTGTAAAATCTGCAGGAAAAGTGTGCTTTTTGTTACATGTCAAACTTGCATATTTTCTACCTGGCATAAAGTCTGTTGGTGGTTTATGCAAAGAAACTACAGTGGTTTTTATTTACGGAGTTCTACTTAAACTCCCTACATGTATGAGTTTCAGTTGTGCAACAGACGTAATTCCTAAGGGACACTTGTAAATAAAAAGGCAACCATCAACAACTTTGCTTCTGGGAAACACTGCCCCAAATACTGTGCCATAGTTGCTCATCTTTGTTTCTCTCTCCTCTGAACCCCAGGCCTGTGTGCACTCCCTTTCAGCAGCTGAGGCAGGCACAGCTATCAACAACACTGCCAGCTGTTAAGTGGATAAATGTATTCCTTTTTTTCCTTTGGCAGGATACCCTTGAACTGTGTGGCAAAGAACAGGAGTTTAAGAGCATCCTTTTCTCTCTTCGTGATTTTCACACTCATGTTGCCAGCGGACTCTTTTAGCCTTCCAGGCTGCAAACAAAAAAAGATACCCATTCAGTACTAGAGATCTCATTGTTTGCATCAGAGTCCCTTGCAACTATTTAGGCACTCACACAGAGGTCAGACACGGTGGTCAGGTAAGCGCACGCCAAGGTTAGTCTGTCTCAGTCAGCTGTTCATACTGAATGATGGGGATTCAGTTTTTCTCTGAAGCAGTTATTTGAATATCTGGCATTATGAGGTTCTGTTGCTGAGCATGAAAATAAGCCAGATCAAAGCTTCTTTCTTCTGTTTTTTCCTAGTGGTGGGTGCCTGAACTTTATAATATAGGTCAAACCAGTTCCACATCAGTAGCTAAGGGGGGAAAAAAATGCCCTTCATTATGTTAACAAAAACAGTGGTTTACATGTGCATATATGCCAAATTCATTAGGCAGGTAATGAAGCATTTGCACAAATGTAATTACATAGAGCAATTCTGACAGTTCATAACACTGCATTAATAATCACTACAATTAGTTCTGATGATGGAAGCAATTTACAGCACGTCACATGTATAAATAATGGTGCATTTCCTGCATGTGTCATTATTATGTATTAAGGATGCCACCTTGTTGTGACTTTCTCAGTAATGTTCCCCTTGAGTTGAAGTTAAGGGTAGATGAGTGATTTTATTTCTGAGCTACAGCATATTTTACACTTGTATAGTTTAAATACTCAGTTGAGGTCATTTATGTAAGTTCTGTAAATGCAGTGTCTAAATAATTGCAATAATTATTTATTGCTGAATAATGTGGTTAGTACTGAACAGGTCCTCCTATGGTCAGAATTTAATGAAATATAAGATATATTTATAGCCTTAAAGAAAAAAAAAAGAGAGAGAAATATTACCCCTTGGTGATGTGCTTTCCTCTGTATCTCCTAACTTGCAATTACTCTTAGAAATTAATTTTCCTTTTTAATTTTTCCCCTGCTGACCTTTTTTTAGCTAATAGGACACAAAACCAGCTTTCCTTTCTGTGGTACTTGGTGTCACTTTGAAATAATTGCTTAATTTTATGGTGATGATTTAATAATGTTTCCCATTTAGAAAACAAGTCTTTAAAATCAGCTGATTCCAACTCTTAGTTCTCTTTGCTAATAAATCTTACTGCTCTTTAAGCTCAGTTCTTTTCAAACCACAATTCATAAGCTTGATAATTAATTCTGCTAATTAAAGAGAGGGAGGATTCTGATGGCAGGAAGGACTAGAAAGGTCTGTAGGAGCAAGAATTATTTCAGCTCTCCCTTTGGTAATAATGCTTATTGGCCCTTTTCATTGTGGAGGTTAGTGATTCATTACACTGTGGCTTTATCTGCATTTTTTAACATAGATACTGTACAGAGAAGAGCGAAAAGTTTTACGAAATGCAACCTCGTAAGCATATGCACATGTGCATATGTGTGTGCATACATATATATTGATACAGCTCCCAGTTTGATACTCTCTGGGGACAAACTTGTTTCATACAAGTAGGGATTGAGCAGTGTAGCAGAAATGCTAAGTCACAGCTTTGAAACAGTGACTGACCACCTGGTGGGAAGGCAGGGCCAACCCAGAGGAGCTCAGTGCATGCAATGCTTCTGAGTGACCGAAAGGGCTGGAGCCAGGATCCATCCCTTCCCAGATCTCATTTAAGGGTTGGCAGTGGAGGCAAGGGTACCTTGCTGGAAGTCCTTACCTACCTGAGGCCTTACAAAGGTAAGCAGATGTTCTTTTTGTTTGTTTGTTTCTGCATCCACGGCTGCTGCAAAGGGCTTGTTCTCATTTGCTGCAGCCTCAGATTGTGCCACCCGACTATTATTGCAGTACTTTCCATCACACTACAGCATTACAACCAGGAATAATAGACTAGAAAGCATTAGCTAGCCCATCAGCTACTGCAGTGTCCCATCTCCCATCATTGTTGGCATCAGTTTGTGCTGTGAGTGAAAATTTAACATTCTTGTATCTCAGTTGGACTTAACACATTTTCCCATTGGAAAGATGCATTCTGCCACACTCACCTCTGACAACTAAGGTGAAGTGCAGGATGCCTGGTCTTACCTCAGTGTCCCACTTTTTCCCTCCACTGTCTTGTCCTTGTGTGCACATACATGGAACTGTTTGGTGCTGAGGGGGATGTGAGCTCTGGCCGCTCTGTATCCAACCAGTGAGCAATGGCTCAGGCCTTTCTGAATAGAAACAGACCAATTTTTCTTAATTAGAACAGCAGTTACGCAAACCTGACAGCCCAAAGAATTTCTAATTCAAAGCCCTCACTTTTCTTGCAGCAGTGAAAATGTCCCTCTTATATTATGAGCTTTGATTGTTCCCATGTAATCAACGTTTCTAAAGGTACGTGTCTGAATGAGCCTGTACGGAGTTCGAATACTGATATACTTTTCCAAAAGACAAAGGGAAGCAACCATTCCTTCAGAGAAATATATTTGAAATTTAAAAAGTATTAAATGTGCTTTTATTGCCGACCAAGAGAGGCAAGTTTGTTCTGACTGCAAAGATGTTCCATTTTAAGCCAAAGTTGTTGGTATTTTTCACAAGGATCCTCTGCTTAGGCTTCTCATCACCGAGGTGTGACAGTGCTCATTACATCCTGGCAGCCCCCTTTTCCTTCCTTTCTTCCTTTTTTTCCTCCTCCATCCTCTTCCAACCAATTTAAAAGAAAGATGGATTTGAGCCTCATGTATTCCAATTGAAACAAAGTTGCAGCAAGCATACTGGAATAGCAGCAGCTATTTTACGTGTTCTGTTCTGTCACATCATGTAATATTTAAAGCCTATAATTAAGTTTTTACTTGAACTGTTGGGAGGCAAATACTGCCCCCAAGGGCGTAAAGGTTCCTGTCTGGAAAGGCTTCATCACAAACTGGCATATTTTGCAAACCAAAGGGTAGCAAAAAGAAGCTTCAAACTCTGTGAAGCCAAATAAAGCAGAGAGACAGTAGTTCCTTGAATAAAATGTGTTACTGCTGTTAGTCACAAAGCATAGCAGCAACATTATGACTGGAGTTCTACAATAAACATAATGCTTATGTGATGTGGCAGTAATGGGATTAATATTAATTCAATTTTTACTGAAGTTTTTGAATACATCCCAAATTCAAATGAAGTAGAATTTCAGTTACTTGGTGTTTCCTAGTGAGGCAATATAAAAGGCTGCAATCAGATACAAGCTTTTTATTTCTCCTCTAAGAAAGGCACAGTAGGTTACCTTCCTGTCACTCACGAGGATTACGTTTTTAAAGATCTGCATGGGAAAATACATTCACTTGTTAATGAGTTGTGTTCTCTTATATCATGCAGTGTTTTGAAAATGTACCTTTCTCCTTAAAGCTTTTTATGAGGGATAGGTTAGAAAATATGACGTTAGGCTCAGATGATACTGCTTTACACTGTCAGACAATTGTAGTCATAAACTTGATATTACTACTCAGGTATTTATAGGTACCTCTTGCTGGAGTGAAAAAAAGAATAGAAAGAAAGAAAGCCAGAAAATCTGTGCTTCAGTGTAGTTCTGTTCTAAACAACAACAACAAAACAACAGTGAGAATATTTAACTATGAAAGCTTTGTGGAAGTATTGGATTTTCTTTTGTTTCTCTTAGCAGTATTTATTCTGAGCAGCTTTGATTTATTCTTTTGAAAAAACTGATGTTGTTTCACCTAATGATCTTGGGTAGATTCTGCAGGAGGATTTGGGTTGTCTGTTTGGTGGCCACACCACCAGTGCCTGGGACTGCCGGCTCTGCTTCATACATTTGCCAGAATTCATCACCTTGTCTGTGTTAATAACTTTCATATATACCTAAACCTCTTGCATGTGTATACATAGCTCGTTAAACTTGAGGTAAATTCATCTTTCAGGACTGGAGCCTTCTGGGGAAGTCCACAAGCTTTCTCATCTTTGTGGTCCCACCATACCAGAAATTTGACTGTCTGTTGTGGAGTAAATTACCTGACTTGAAACGAGCACAGTGACTCATCGCCAGAAGATTTTGTCTGCAAGGGTTTGTGACTTGGCACGTTGCTTCTTTAAATACTTTTGCAAGCACTTACTTGGCAACTTGGATTCAGTGTTTTGTAACACAGCTTTGTGTAGCCAGCCTAGTCATTTTATGGTTCAGTGTATTTAGGTCCCAATTTTCCTATTTTAATTATTTTGTTTTAAGATCTTACTATTTAGAAATGCCTGGGCAGACATAAAGAGATGCTTTTTATTAAGCTGTGCTGTAATTGATAGATTCCCCTAATACAGCAGTCCAGAGTGCCACAACCCTCAACACTTCTACTTAATTGCTTAAGTGTCTTCTTCTCTGGATAAACAATAGCATGGAAACATTATACATTTCCTTTCATTTTTGCATTCCCAAACCAGAGAGAACAGCTTACAAGAGTGCACAGTGTTCCTCATGGCTCTCTCACATGTCTGTTTCTGTAGCTGCAGCTTTCTCAGATTGCCACCAGCTGATGCATACTGTGTGATTTGAACTTTGCCTTTGAGTTTTGGTCCCGGATGGCAGTGCATGTAGAGCACCTACGAGTCTAAGGTGCAAAACTGCCACAGCTGCTTCTATTCAGAAACAAAGGGCAGAACTTCTAAGGGTACAAGAAGAAAATGTTACTTTTAGTTCTAAAAGTCTTGCATGGGAAATACTTTAATCTGTTTTCATATGTGAACATCCACATCGATCTGTATAAAATGTGGATGAATATACAGATAAGAACCAACCCTGTCTGATTCCCCTCTGCTGTTGAACTAGTCACTTCAGAGAATTTACTGCATACAATTTGCTGAAATCACCCGAGAGCTTTTCCAAGTGCCCTTTCCAGACTTGTTATTTTTCTTTGTCCAGAGGTAAAAAGGTTTTTTGGAAGAAAAAAAAAAGAATTAACATGTTATGTTGGAGCGGGCCATTTGCCGAGCCTGGCTAGCTTAGGGAAAGTGCACTTTTCACCCTTAACTCTGCCATAAGGTTCCAAGCAAAATGAGTCTGCTCGCATCTCCCTGTCCCTAACGGGTGGGTTTTCATATGTCAAAAAGCCACACGCAGATTAACACAATTGGAAGGAACTGTTCTGAAGAAGAGGCCCAAGAGGAAGTTGCCATGGAGATGAGGAGGCTAAACACTACTGTACTTGTGACCTCCGCCGGGATGATTTCTCCACATGACAGCGGAGGTTGCGGGGGCACACGGGGGAGCTGGTTCTGCCCATCCCTGCTCTGCATCCAGCCCTTGGGTGAGTAAAGAATGACTGCTTCCCGTTTAGGCAGTCCATTAACCTTCACAAGCCTGAACTTTCATTCAAATAATTGTAAAATAAGTATAGGTGGTGAAACCTGAGGAGAATCACTGCAATTTGTATTGCCTTTGGAAAGTTTAGGGACCCAACCCTGAGCTGGGATCCGCTGCTGTTTCAGAGAGCAAGGTGATATCTTTCCAAGCTCTCTGCTGTAATTGGAAAATGTTACAGCACCAGTGAAAGCAGAAACTTGTGCACTAGCTGGTGGTCAAATGAATGCAAACAGGACAGATGCGCATCTCCATTCTGCATTTGCTGGGGAGGTTGCCTTGTCTTTTACCCACCTGTGTTGCTGCTGAATTCCTTTAGCTGTAAGCCCTTATGCAAGGTGTGTTAGAATTAAGCAGCACAGGTCAGCTTTGCTGTCCCTCATCTGGGGTAAAACATAGGGACACAGTGGTGGTGGGTCCCTGCTTGGAGCTCAGTGGTCTGCAGCTCCAGCTGCATGCCTGGCTCCAGGAGTGCCAGCACAGAGCAGTAAGTGCTGCAGCCTTATGGCATTGATCTTTCACTCGAGGTGAATAACAGGGCTCTTTTCAACACCCAGGCGCTGCTTCAAAGTGGCGTCTTCAGGCACAGCTTATTGTGGTTGAGGTTAGTTGTGATGGCTCCAGTGTAGGTAAATGGCTGGTTGCAGAACCAAGGTTACTTCAGAAATAAGTGCTTCTTGGTATTATTTTGAGCAGCAGATTGTTCTAAATGCCAAAAGCCTTTAAATTTTATCGTGATTTTGTGGAGAGGACCCTGCATTAGTAAGATAGGGCTCCTGTGAAAAGCACCACTTAGAGTCGGAAATAGTTCACAGCAGCAATAACTTGCAAGTCTAGCCTAAATCCCAGACAGGTCGGTGTCAAGTTCAGAGAAGTTCTGAATCCAGTGAAGTCCTTACAGCACAGGAGCTGGGAGACTGGAAAATAATTATGACTGTTGCAGCTTTTACCCTGTTCTGTCATCAGTCAGAGGGCAGGACCCTGCAGGGGACTGCCTGTTCTATCAGAATAGCACAGTTAATAGTATCTGGTTCAATACTGAGCTGGTTGATAACTTCATCTTCTGCTACGGAAGTTATCACCAGAGTCCATCTCATGGAGGATAAAGCAGCAGGACAAAACTTCATGCAAGACACCTGCGTTTGGAGAGGTGAAATGGAGTAGCATGTTTTTCCTTTCTAGTCCAGCTTCTGGGTGTCAACAGGCAGAAAAGAAGGGAAGGGACATTGTTGCATAAAGAAATGACCTAAAAGATGAACATTTATATGGAAAATGGATTAGGATCACCTCTTCTGACAAGCCAGGAATTGCTCAAATATCATATACTCTGGATTCTCTTCAGATCATATACATCTTCATCTTTTGCCCCTTACTGAAGATTTCCATGGAGAGGAACAAGCACAAGTGTCTTGGAATTTTCTGAGGCTTCTCGTCGGTGGAGATTTTTAGGCTGAGGTACTAAATGAGTTTTTTGTCTCGGTCTTCACTAGCAGCCAGGATTCTTGTATTTCTCACATCCCTGAAGCTCACATCCCTGGGCCTCTAGGTGGGAACCAGTGCAGTAAAGTCCCCTCCCTTAGCCCCCCTCTCCCCTAACCCTCCCCCTCAGCTGTAATGACTAAGCAAGTCTGAGGCCCTTGAGACTGAATGTATACAAGTCTAGGGGGCCAGATGGCATGCACCTCAGGGTCCTAAAGGAGCTGGCTGATGTGGTTGCTGAGCAGCTCTCCATCATATTTGAAAAGTCGTGGCTGTCAAGCAAAGTCCCCAGGGACTGGAAAAAAGGAAACATCACTCCCATTTACAAGAAAGGGAGGAAGGAAGACCTGGGGAACTACAGGCCAGTGAGCCTCACCTCTGTGCCTGAGAAGATCATGGAGCATATCCTCCTAGAAGATACACTAAGGCACATGACAGATGAGCAGGTGATCTGAGACAGCCTGCATGGCTTTACCAAGGGAAGACAATGCCTGACCAATCTGACACCTTCTGTGATGCAGCGATGGCATTGGTGGACAAAGGGAAGGTGACTGATGTTATCTACCTGGACTTCTGCAAGGCCTTTGACATGGTCCTGCATGGTATCCTGGGCTCTTCCTCCACTGGGGAGGAATTTGGATCAGGGATTTGGACCAGAGCAACACTTAACTCCTCTTCCTCTGGGCACTCATGCTTACCCGTATCAACATCAGATCACATAGGTTTCGCAGAAGGGCATACAACTGCTCTGTGTACAAGCAGAGGCTGAAATGGAGACAGAGTTGCATTACTGTTCTGGCTTCAGTTCCTGCTCATTAGCACTGTTATTAATTGCTCTTCATTTGCTCTCTGACTTGATTCCAGAGCAGGCCTGCAAGATGGAGGCTCTTTTGGGAGGTGAGATGTGTGTGTGTGTGTCTGCACTGTGTTTTGCCTGATGCCTAAGACAGCATGGGCTGGGGAAGGTGAGGGGGTGACTGAAGCTGTTAGGTACAACAGAAGTACAAACCACTAGTCATGTTTGACCAAAGAAAGAACAACACAGCCTCAGGGTACATACTTCTAACTGCAGTCATTCCAAAGCCAGGGATGTGTTGGTGGGCTATGGGGGTCAACGTTACTGGAAAATATAAAGCAAAGCAGTGGCTGCTAAGTGTTAATTGGTTGCTGAAATGTCATCAAAGCTGGGAGAGCAGCTCTGTGGTTGCTTTGTTTGTTTTTGTTGTTGATTTTATCTGCTTAAGAAAATTGAATCTGCTCACTCCTGTAGAGGAAATGAGACTTCTAAGAAGAGTTGAAAAGGATTTCTGACTACAGAGACTTTTTTTTAATGACTGTCTCTGTAGTGTCCTGGTAAGGTTAGGAATGACCTGGATGATAGATATACTTCCTGAGTTTAACATGGCAGAAATCATGCAGAAAACATGCCAGGAGCCCCTTTGCCCTTGTTTGCCTTCAGGAATGAGGATAAACTTCCTCCTTTCAAAGATCCAAGTCCCTTAAACAGCTGTACCTTGGTCTCAAGGAAAGCAGCTTTTTTTATTAATAGCACTGTTGCTCTTCCATGTGTTTTGAACTGTTTGTCTCTTATTTTTGAAATGAAAGAATAGCTGTTCTTTCTGATGCTAGTATGGTTTTTATTGTTCTCCAAACAAAGGGGGAGTTGGTGTTTTTTCCTTGCATGGAAGAGCTGCAATCCACTCCTGTATGATGCTATGCCAGGCACATGGACTAAGCTAGCACATCCACCCACACATAGCCTTGTCCATTGGTAAGAGCACTGCCCTACCTGCCAACTGCAAACCACATCTGATGGCATACACAATTATTCCAGCGAGGTCCCATTCAACATATTTGTTGTTGTTTAAAACTTCCCTTAATGTGAGTTAGTTTTACTTTGAAGTGAGCTTTGTGGAAGTGCTAAGCATTCTGCTAAAGCAAGACTTTGTCACCTCTTTTGTTGCTGGTGCTAGGGGTGTTCAACATCTTGAAAGGTTCCTTTCCCCCTGGCACCAGCAGTATCTACACAAAGGCAGCTAGATAAGAAAAAATTAGGCAGTGCTTTTAGTCTGTTTTTGGAAACTCTGACATCTCTCAGCATGTGCTGTTATGCAGTCTGACAGATCCTTCTGTGCTCTGTTTGCACTTTGAATGGCCTATCCTGGGAATTTCAGTAGCACCCTTAATACAGGAACAGACAATTTACAATCCCAGTTTACATTGTCTGTTGTTACCAGTTTCTGATGGTGTATTAATATAACTAATGGTGACGCTTGTCTATCTCCCCAAGACATATTTTACACAATCAAGCATGCTCACTCTCACTGTGGCTGGAAACCTTACTTATGTTGACCGCCTACAATTGATTTCAGACATGAAGACATTACAGAAATAACTAAACCTGTGAACTTATGCTTAGATCAGCATATACTTTTTGGCTCCTTCATCCATGTACCTTCTCCATACACAAGGAATAATTGCTCTTGCATCAGAAGACTGCGATTTATTTTGTCTTAAAAAAGAAGTACAAATACTTTAAGGCATAAGTTACTGTTGCTTCTCTGTTAGTGACTGATCATCTGCAGTGTGGAAAATGATGTCTGGATGCAGGACCTTGTGCTGCCAGCAGTGGGGTGACTTTCTGGCTTGCTCAGCCCTCAGTACTTTCTGACAGGTAAGCAGTTATGGTTACAAGGAACCAGGCACATTGTTTCACTGCCACACATTTGGTTCAGCTTTTCATGTTAGCTGTTTATGCTGCTGTTTACAGAGTTAAGTGAAGTTTAAGCAAAGCCAACCATGTAAGCTGAGTAGAGAAGCTAAGGAATGGCCGGAAAAAAAAAAGGCAGGAAAACTAAGATTGAAACAGCTTGGCTGTAATCATATGCTATGGATGAACAGCACTTTTCTCCAATAGCAAGTCTCTAAAGAGAATCCTCTCAAATGGGAACTCCTAGCAGAGTTGTCTCATTTTTAAAATCACTGTTTAAACTCACTGTTACCAGAATAATTGTCTCTTCAAAGCAGGGTGGGATCCATTCAAACTCACTTCCAGGCTGTGCACAAGTGAGTAGACAAAGCAGCTATGGAATTAAATGCTGAATTTCATAGTTTAAAAAGGTTGAGTACAAGTTTTCCAAACAGTAGTTTTTAATTAACTCAGTGTATATGCAATGGTATTATTCTGTTTCATTCCTTAGTATTAATTCATTGTTACCAGGGCAAAAAGTAGATGTCCAGCAGCCTGCGCATCCTCTTTGTGTAGTTGTTGCTACAGTAGGCAACAAAATATCTCCAGCACTGTATTGGCATCTCATCTCTTGCCATATTCACAACATATATGCACATATTCTGAATAACATGAGAACCTGCTAACAGCACACCTCAAATTGTGCATGGCCTCCAGTAGCACTCAGATAACCCTTTGCTATCCAAGCTGAAAGGTGACCAGGCTGCCATCATTCCTCAGAGATGGGCAGTGAGGGTCTGGGGCATGTTACAGCCCAAACAGTGAAGCATCTCCCCTTATACACAGAGGCAGAAGAGGGTGGGGGCATGAGGGCTGGGGGACTGACTGGTGAGCAGCTGCTGCTCTCTGGGCTGAGGTGCTCAGTGTTTGCTTTGTACCACAGGCACATCACTCTCCAAACATTCAGTTCAGAGCTCTTTTTCCTGTCAAGAGATGGGAGGATGTAAGGACCATATGAAAGCTAGAATGTATTTTAACACTGGCTTGTTCTGCACAGGGACTCAGCTAGAGAGGAGCAGTATGCCTGACTGCAGACAGCAGTGCAGTCTTGCTCCCTTGGCAGCAAGCTGGAGGTCGGTTTGTTCTGTAGCATGCAGAACTTTTTGTTTCTAAACAATTGCATTAATGCTGGGTTTTTTATTATTATTATTATTGCCTTATTGGCCAAAGGGAAAAAAAATGAACTGATAAAAGAAAAGTCAGTCAGTCTTAGGCTTGTACACAACAGGTCTGAGAGGGCCACATTAACAGCTCTGACATCAAAATACTGTTCTGATATTGAACTACTGTGGTTGTTATTTTTAAAGCTGTTATGCAGAGCATGGCACACAGGAACAACCTGCCTTTGGCTAAGATGTGCTTGACTGTAGAAGGTACCGAAGAGACCAAAGACTGGTCTTCCCAAAGGAAGGAACCTACATCCGCAGGCTTTTCTTGGAAGCTAAGAAATAAATTTAAATTGCTTGACCTCAATAAACTATTACAGGGACTTCAGGTCCCTTATTTAAGTAGGTAAGTTCCATCAGGAGCTGGACTCAAGTGCTGTGGTCTTATGAAAGGTGCCAAGGAAGTTCAGGAATGATAGTGGATTGCTGGCATTGGCCTACATTTCATACCAGATTGATGTCCTAATCACTGTCTATACTGCATGCACTTACACTATTGTTAACTGAGACTAAATGTGGTTGACCTTGTAGAAAAGCAGCAGTTCTGATCTCATCCAAAGACTTGAGATTTCAGTCTCTGATACTGACCACCTACAAATTTACTGCTGTTCTTACCAGATACAATGGATCATATAATGATTATCTATGCTATCTTGGATATGGTTTTAGGTTTTGAGGACTTTTTTTTTGGAACAACTAATTGCAAAATCATCCCTTCTTCTTCCCTCTGGGCACAAAGTTATCACACAGCTAAGCTGATCTAACCAACCCTTTTTTGTTTGCCAGAAGGCAGTACTTACTTACTTGTTGTTGAGGAAACATAATGAAAAACAAGGAAATACTTGAGAATCCCTGAATTAGCATGAAGTATAATGAGATGTGTGATACATATGTGCAGTAAGTATAGTTTTCACCTGTGTTTCCAAGGAGTCAATCAGTGCAGTAGATGTAATGTGGCTCAAGATATCCCTGAATGGAAAACATGTTCACCTGTAGAGCTCCAACCCAGTTTTTTAATTTACAGAGGATACATAAGCATTGTACCTTGCACTTTTGGGATTGTATTTTCCTGACGGTGAAGTGTCTGGTTTAGGAAGGACAATTAAGGCCTACAGCCAAAAGATGATTTTAGTTTTAACCTGAAGAGGCTGTCAACTAAGTTACAGCTACTTATAAGAAAGATGTATCACTCCAACAGGCAATCAGGGAAACATAACCATTACTCACACTCTTCACTAGACCTGAATATAATCAAATCACAGCAACTCTTTTGGAAGAGAATTACTGCTCCAGAAAGTAAGCCAAGGTGAGGGTTTGGAGTGATGATAAGCATGTAATTCAACTGCTCCTTTTAAAAAGATAACCTGAGTTTTTCAAAGGACATTTTAAAAATACTCAAAAAGCAATGCTACTAATGCTCCACTTCTTTTGAGCTGCAGTTCCTTTGTGTAGGTAAGCAAACACAAGCTTTCCTTAAGTTCCCACACAAACTCTCTTCAAGTCCACTATAAGCAACAATTTCTATGCAGCCTAATATACCACTTAAACTATATGCCTTGCAGGTGCTAGGTGGGACATCCAGCTGGGGGCCACAGCTGCGGAATTAACTCTACCAATGCCAGTCATTTTCCTAAGAGTTACTGCAGTGTATCAGAGGGAAGAAAAGGATGCTTATGAATATCCAATTCATAAAACTAAAATCAGAGGGCTGGCTTACTTTTGGACTTTAAATCTGAAAAGCATACAGAATACTACAAAATGGCAGGCGTAGCTTTTCGCTTGGCTCTTTAGTACTATCCTTTCAATAGTACATGCTGCTCTCTGATTCTACTTCATAGTTAAAACAAAAGGAGATAAGTAACTTTCACTGACAGTTAGAGCAGCAGATTTGCCTAACAAAAAAACAAAAAAAAAACAAAAAAAAAAACCATTCCTTAGTATAACAGTTAGGTATTATATGTTATTTACTCATCCTTCAAGTGTTGTGTTCATGTGTTTTTCCATATATTTATTAGTAATCCGCTAGCATTCCTTCATTACACTGATTATGGGAAAGTAAATGGGAAACATCACACTGGCTGACAGCAGTTTGACTCATAAAATCTTCTCTTTCATTATTCTTTATTATCTCTACATAAAATGAAATACATATCTTACATGAATTTGAACATAATCATACAACAATACAAACGTGTTGTTTAAAGTTGTTTGAAAACTTAGTTGTGTGTATGAAAAAAGATCCAACTACGATCTGTATTTCAAAAAACTCCTCAACTCCATGGTTTAAACCAGTTACGATATCTATAAGGTGGCTGGGTCAGGCAGCAAGTATGTCACACAACTGCTACTAAGCAATTCATTTTGTTTAATGGGATGTGACGTTTTTTGTTCTTTTCTCTATTGTTTTTGTTTCTCTATTTGTTTTTGTTTTTTTGTTTTTTAATTTTTCTTTTTACAAAACACTTCCACTTTCATGTTTCAGTGGTTAATTGCACTTCGGATTAAAAAAAAATAAAATTTCCATCCTCCCACTGGTAGGTTTATATCAGCTTTGGCTGGAATGTAATGGCATTTAGATGGAAGAACACATTTGGAAAGCAAAGGTTGGAAAATTCAATCTTTATGGTCAAATTGAAACAGGCGTTTTTTGCGGTGTTGTATACTTGTTGGATTTTGATTGTTTGTAAACAGAGTATGCTTCACATGTAGCTGTTAAACACTACTTTTTAAACTTCACGCAATCGCATAAGTAAAAATATTGCTCAAATTAACAAAGTTCTCCATCATGTAGCTGTATAGCCCTGTTAGAAATTAACCACTCTAAGGTTAAAGAGTGTCATTCCACTTAATGTATAGGTCTGTGCATGTAGATTTCTCTACCAAAACATTTTCCTGAGAGATGTTTTGCATAAGACCACATTAATTAAAAAATTCCACACATTGAAATGCATATACTAAACTCTAAAATTCTATCTTATATAAAACACAGTAATAACCTTTTGAAGTCAAAACTTGTCAACATATTAAACAGTTGCAGGCACAGCTTGAGTTCAGTGCTCTCAATTGCCTTCCCCCAGTTGCTTTTGTAAACTAGAAGACATACAAGAAAACAGTGTTAGTGCATTTTAGGAAACTCATATTCCCCAAGAACAGATTATTTCCATTTCTGAAGATGATAGTTTCCAAAACAACTCTATATACTAGAAGCAATTCATACTGATTTCAAAACAGGGAAAAGCAAAGTAGTTGTTTACACAGGGCCTATGTCTCACTTCAACAGACCTGATCTCAGCCTAGGAGAAATCTGAAGAGATTTTTTTTGAAAGCAAGAGGATCCATCCCTGGTAGAAGTCAAGTACTGACGGGCTTCAGCATTTCTAAAAGGCCAACTAACACAATTTGCAACTTGGTTTAAAGCCCAGAAATTGAACAACTGTTATTAAAGCAAAATTATCCATGCTTAAGTCTCCATTGAGAACCCAAAGTAAAGAAAGTAACTGCAGTTATTTGCTGTCTCAGAGACCAAACTTCATGCTAAATTTAACGTCACATAGTAATAAAGATTTGTAAAGCTATTTTGAAATGACAAAATACAAAAGTGAAGAGACATTTGTGCCCACTAGGCTCTATAATGACATTTTAAAAGTGCTCAACTCAAGCTTAGGCAGCTGTCTTGGAGACCCGAGCTCAAAGGATGCCCACTGAGCACAACCCTCACCTTTCCAGGTATTCTTTCACGTTGTCATAGCCATAGAACTTGGCCAAATGGATGAGCATCCCTGTGGCACAGCGACCATCACGCTTGCGGCAGTAACTGCAGTTACACACACCACGACAAGGAGGACAGATCCAGTCCTGCAAGGAGGAATAGAGGTGTCATTAAAGGCCAGCTGTAGGTAGGGTTATCCTATCCTTTGCACTGCTCTAACAGGCAGGAGTTATTTAGGGTAATCAGCAAGTCAGCCAAACTTATTACACTTTTCACATACTGCAGGATTAAAAATAAGATTATTATTACTCTATTTGCTTCAATAGGTCTTAGTCCACAAGCTCAAGCTCTCTGGATGACTTGCTCATTATTAATTCAAAACAGACAAAAAGCACCTGTAATATTGCCTATCACACTCCGGGTTTTGGATACTATGACCCTGGATGCACCTTTGAGAGCCTGGGCACGATGACGTTAGATGGGGCACCATTGACCAGAAGGGGTAAGAACATTCTGGGCAGCAAGCTGGGTGGACCAATTAGTAGAAATTCAAACTAGATTCAATGGGCAAAGAAGATGTACTTCTTAAGTGACAAAGAGACAGCGAACATTGTCACTACAGGAAGCAGCAGCAAAAAACCTCAGATTTGCCCTGGAGAAATGTGGAAAGGCTCCTCAGAGAAGGTAACATGGCCAACTGCCCAGCTGAAGTGCCTCCACAGCAAGGCACACAGCACGGAGAATAAGCAGGAGGAGATGGAAATTATGGTGCAATTAGAAAATTATGACCAAATTGCTACCATGGAAACATGGTGGGCTGAATCACAAAACTGGAATACCACGATTGAAGGCCACATGCTTTTTGGAAGGGATAGGCACAGCAAGAGGGCTGAGGGACTTGCCCTCTATGTTAAGAAGTGGACAGACTGTGAGGAGCTGCTTCTAAGAAACAGCCATGATCAGGTTGAGAGTTTTGGGCTAAAATTAGGGACCAGACCAAGAAAGGACATCTGGTGGCTATGGTCTACCTCCAGGACACCTGATCAGGGGGAGCTTGTGGATGAGGCCTTCCTGCTTCAGCTACAAGAATCACAGAATCATTAGGATTGAAACAGACCTCTGGAGATCACATAGTCCAACCCTCCTGCTAAAGTTTTTCTAGAGTATGTTACACAGGAAAGTATCCAGGTGGCTGTTGAATATCTCCAGAGAAGTAGACTCTACAGCCTGTCTGGGAAACTTGTTCAGTGGTCTGTCATCCTCAAAGTAAATAAACTTTTTTTCCTCGTGTTGGTATGAAACATCCTGTGTTCCAGTTTGTTCTCATTATCTTTTATTCTATCACTGGGTATTGCTGAAAAGAGCCTGGCCTCAATTCACTTGTTAATACTTTATAAGTATTGATAAGATCCCCTCGCAGTCTTCTCCAGGCTGAACAGTCCTATGTCTTTCTTCATAAGGGAGATACTCCAGGCTCTTAATCATCTTAATGGCATTCCACTGGATTCTCTCTAGGACTTCCCCGTCTTTCTTGAAATGAGGAGCTCAGAACCAGACACACTACTCCATATTTGGCCTCTCAGATACAGAGTAGAAGGGAAGGATCACTTCTTCTTAATGCATCCCAGGATACCATTGGCCTTCTTGGCCACAAAGGCACACTGCTAATTCATGGACAACCTGTTGACCATCAGGACATCTACGTCCTCCTCTGCGGAGCTCCTTTCCAGCAGGTAAGGTAAGTACAAAAAGATTGATTCTGCCAGATAGCTTTATGTGCCCATAAGCCTCATTTTCTGGCTGTGGTATGTGCACACTCCTTGCGCAGCATATCATGGGAATAACAAGAACTAACTCTAAGACATTTAGGTACCCTCCTCCTTTTCTGTCATGGTTAAAAATTTGTTTTACCATCTAGAACCTGCTTTGCATGCCACATTATTGAAAGCATGAAAAGAAAGCGCTTTTTGAGCCTTTTCCATAAGGGGACAGATTCCTTTTCTCAAAAACTCTCATGCTTTCTCTCTCCACTGTGTGGTAAGCCAATTGGAGCTTGGAAGCACTAGGACAGATAGACTGTAACACAGGTTCAGGACCTCCCCCTTGCACTCCAACAAAAATCAGTGTCAGTTCCAATGGTACTGCAGACCTTAGAGTAAAAGCTTTAAGCCATAACACTACTACAAGCATACACTAATCACAGCTTACTAATAAATCATATTATTTATACTTTGTTCCCAAACCTGAAACAATACTTACTGGATCAAGCAGTGCTGATTTCACATCTTCTCCATATCTATTTCGAAGACATGGTCCACAAAACTGCCCCCTTACACCTCCACAGCCCTGGTTGCGACAGATGGTCTTTGTATCAATCGTCTTTTGTCGACACTGGTGGCAAGTACTGCCCTACAAAAGTTGGAAAAGAGGAGAAATAAGCATGTGTGAAGGACACCTTAAATGCTTATTGCTTAACATTCCTAATACATCCGCTGATAGCAAAGCACAGACTTCAAACCAAAGTAAAAGTCAGCAATGAGTATCTTAGTAAGAACTGTAGATTTTCTCAGTATTATCAATTATATAGTATCTCATATGCTGGAGATTTTACAGGAACAGTACCTGTCCTTAGCTTTGGAGCCTCAGACTACATGAACCTCATGCTACAGTTCTGATTCCCCACCCCAATCTGGCAGTAAGTTAATGTACGGTTTTGGCATACTCAGAAAATGACCATCTCAGTGGCGAAGAACAAAACATACAGGAAGATGATCCTCTAGCTTTTGATGACTATTAATAATAGCTAAATCAGATAAAGGAAAGGAAGGGTTCCAGCAGTCTCTTTGGAAACTAGCTAACCCTTACAGAAATGTAGTTTCTTGAAGGTATAAAGAGCAGCAAGGATCACTGGCACTTAGCTGTACAACCACGACAGCAACAACTAAAATAAACAAGAATGAAAGAGAATAGGATTTCAATTCTTAACACTGAGGTGCCATAGCTGTGACAACTTCCATCTAATTCTATGGCAAGAAAGCATTTATTTGCAGAGGCGAAAATTTGTTGGGACTGTATTAATCCATGTGAGCAAGCCTACAGAAGCCTGTTAAAGCTTTTAAGTCATGCAGTACAATAGCAAGAGCTACACTCTCCAGAACTTTAGGAAAGCACACCTTTTAGCAAGCACCTGATGAGGTGTTAGAAGACCATTAGTGGACACCATACAGAAAATATTAGCCACTTACTAGAACTTTGTCATAGATTTTGTCTTTAACAGTGATTGCAATGTTGTCCAAGTCGTCCTCAGTAATATCCTCTACTGGACGATAAGATGAATACTTTGATGATCTCCTCCTTTTGCGCACACCACAATTCCCCTGTTAAACAAACCAACATCAACATCTTTTTTCTGGTGGCATGAAGACTGTCACCACATGTGATGACAAATTCTTTCATTTATAATTCAGGTGTAACTTAGTGGGTGTAACCTACAGGCTCATGGATCACTGAAAGAACAGGGAGTAGAGTTGAGCAACCATCCAACCCCCCCCCCCAACACACACACAAACTCTGTTTTCTGATCCCCTACTCCCTAATCACTTCTCTACTCCATTTATTGTTTAGATTGTTTAGGAGCTCTTTCTTCTTGCAATTATCTCCTTGTTACTTCTGCTCCCAGACAGCCCATTTTTCTACTCCTTTTCTTTGCATTCCCTGCACACCTCTACTGACTTCATACTCTACTTCTTCCCTCACAAAATAAAATTATAGCCACTTGCCTTCCCCAAGCTTTGTTCATTCAATTTCCTAGCATGTTCTCATATTGCTTTCCCCACAGACAATCTCTAATATTTCACTAAAAATCTTTAATTAAGTTTTAGTTTAGTCCAGCCTTTCATTACTATCCTGCTGGTTATATGGGAAAGAGTCCTCTACTCACTAAGTGCTCTTTTTGTCTTTCAAATATTCTCTATGATCCTGAATCATGGATTATCATTACACCCATCAGGAGATTTCAATCACGTACATGTCTCACCTAATCCTGAGTCTCCCTCTATCCCACATGATACCGCTTTTGTCCTTCATCCTAAGTCAGATCTGCTCTCTCCAGAACAGAAGGATTTTCATTCCATGTTTTTTAGTGGACAAGTTCCTGCTACAATTGTTCATCTACGAACAGTGCTTTGGGGACTGGGAAACCAGCCTCTAATATATACAGATAAAAAGTAAGTCTTCTTCATAAACACTATGTGGTAAATAAAGCCAAGACAAATGCAGATGGTTTGTTTGTGCAGATTCCCTTCACTCTCAGTTCAATGATGCAATTCCTAACTTCCCTCTGCTATTTCCAGAGACGAGTTTTTGCTATTTTTTCCTGAGTCTGAAGATTCAGAAGATCTGCCTTACCACTCCACTGTCTTGCCACTCAAAGGCATGTGGGTTCTAACAACTTTCAGACAACAAACACTAGAACCTAAGTAAACTGTCTTGTTATGCTTGTCTTGCTATGGACAAGACAAGTCACAAATAGAGCCCAGGAAATGGATGAAAGTTGAGGCAGGAATGCCTGAAGACAAGTTCTGTTGCTAATCACAAAGCAAAGGTTCTCATTAACTTCCTCCAGGATGTGATGTCTGACCTAAGCATTGGCCAACAATCTATATGAATGTTCCTCTCTATGAGAAATACCAAAGTTTGGCAAATACCACACTCAGGCTCCTCTTCAAGAGGTTTTCTTGTTTATAGCTTTGTAAGTGTTCTGCAAATCTGACAGCCGACACAGTAAATTTTTCCAAGGCAAATTTCTCAGGTGGGCGAGCATTTCTGGTTGGGTTCATGCGACGTGTTATCTGGCCTTCAGAAAATGTCCTCCTTGGTATTTTCTTCTGTTTCTAGAATGAGGAAAAAGAAAAAACTAGTAATTGTAATTTCTACTATTTTTCAGCTACATCTGTAGTGCTAAACACCGGAAAGATTTCAAAATGCTTGTTCCACACTAGCCCTTTTATGAATTCATTCTTCTTCCACTCCTTATCTGTTAAGCCAAACATGACCAATTTCTAGCAGATGGAAAATTTTCCCTACACGCTATATCTTTTTGCTCCTTTTAAAAGACCAATTTTCACAGTCAGATTATATTTCAATTAACATCACAGAACCGTACCAAAATTCTATGGATGGCATATTAAGCTTAAAGCTAGTTCTCACTGATCTTCAGCAGCTGAAGGTTCATAAGCTCCCACAGTATGAACAAACCTTTAATGAATAAGTCGAAGTCCAGGTTTTCTTTCATATTTTTCATCTTAAAGGGCCATGGAAAGAGCATGAATAAGTCTCCTCTTCTACATTCCAATGAATGTCAAGAATCTCTTGATACTATCAGACTTAATAATTACAGAATGACTGAATTCATGCAACAGGAGTCCTGCATGGCCACCTACTATAAAAATATCTATAAAAGTGTCACTCCACTACACCTGACAGCTTGAACAAGATGCAAGAGTTTAAATCTGCTTGCCATCATATTTCTTTAGCAAGAAGTGAATGACGCTTTACAAGAAGAGAGGTTGGAAGTCGAAAAACAAGCAGAAAGGAAACTAGAATGTTCCTGATGCCTTTTTGACTCCTCAAATAAAGACACTAAAGGAAAGTATCATGCTATAGAAATATAACCATTCCTTGAATACACAGATATGCATTTGGCCACAGCTAAATCCAAGACTTTCACAGACTTTAGAATTATGTTTGACATTACCACTAACACACAGCAGCATGTACATACTGTTTTCCTGAAGACATGGCTCTTCAATTTTACCTTACACGTCTTCAGTTTGTAACATGTGAAAAAACATTACAGACAGTAATCTAAAGAGATCCTAGAGGGGTTGGGAGAGCTCTGCTTCTGGCTAAGAAAAGCTACAGTATCACCACCCTAGTTTCATGTTCAACTGGTTGAATTTTATCAGCACTGGGAAGTGCAGATTTAAAAGAAAAGTCTGCAAAAGAAAAATTAGCTGGGAAATTTAAAGGATCTAAACACAAAGGAAGGCAATTTTCCTAATTTGCACAAGCGCAGGTATTTGTCTAGTATCTCAAAAGAATTTCTGTGACAAAAATTATAAAGTAGCATCTAATCTTGGTCTCCATAGCTCTTCATACAATTATCCTATATAATTTCATTTCCTCACAAAAATATCAGTATTTGAACAATAGCAAGAGCAAATCCATACAAAGTGAGCAAATCCATACAAAGTAAGCAAAACTGAGGAAAATCCAAACAAAACTTGGTGAAAGTGTTTTATCAAGAAGCATATTAATCAAAAGTCTAGCATAAATATCCATCATCTGTAGCCAGTACACGGAGCCTTACCGAAGGAGTTGAGGCAGGAGTCTTCACTGGGAATAGGTCAGGTATGGAATTCAGTTCTGCTAGTAACTGGGCAAGCTGAAAGCAACAGTAATATCATATTGAAAAGTCACTACAAACTTGCATATTTTTGACATGCATCATCCATTCTTTGTATGCGGTCTGAGGTATACTTGAATGCATTAAATTTCAGCGAATGAAATGTTCCAAAAGGCACTTAAAGTAGGGATCAAAAAAAGGGGCTCATTTATGTATGAGTGAAAAAAATTTCCACAATTTTGCAACTTCACAGCTCCCATTAATTGTTACTGGAATAAGGTAGCTAGTATTACATTCAATCTTGTCAAAACGGCACTGAAAAAGAGCGTCCTCAACACTAATGAAGTTTACAATGGTAAGATTGGGATTAGAAGGAAGGGCAGAAGCGGAGGAGGAACAGCAGGAAGAACACAACTGCGGTGAAGAAACAAGGCAAGATTAGAAAGAGATACAAAATTAAGTCAAGTTTTTTCCTGGGAGCTGCAGGCCCACACACAGCCCACATTTGTACAAAGAGTGCCTGGAGGCTGCAACACACCCTGGAACAATGTGAAACTGAAAGATTCACAAAGGACCTAAAATCAACACACTAACGTGCTGAATTTGCACACTACCAATTAAGAGATCTAGTGGAATTTTAGACAGGGGGAAAAGCATTTGGCAATGACCAGTCTCACTTCTCCCTTGAAAACACACACGTTTTCAGTAGTAGCAGTAAAGTAGAACTAAACATCACATCCCACATAACTGAAAAGTTATATTTATAATCCTTAACAGTTTTGAGCAGGCTTTCCAACCAGTGAGTGCAGCAGATCCCTCAGATACAATGGAAAAGTAGAAACTCTATTGAATAAACAACAAGAATGACCTGAAGGAACCAGACGGTTTTCTGACAGGTTCCAAACATAAGCCTGCAACACGGATACCTGTAACAGTGTTCACAGTACTGCTCGTAAGTCTTACCATGGCTTTATTTTCTTTAATATTCATAGCTCTTTTAAGCAGAGCACTGGAACTTTCTTCCTGTGTTTCTTTCATGTCTTCTTCAGATTCTGAAGCAGAGCCCTCTAGTTTGTCCCATCGCTTGCAATTTCTTTCTTTTGAAAGAGCAGTGGAGGGCTTACTGTCCTTTAAAGGCAGCTTAGAAAAAGCTTGTTCAGGCACTTTTTTCTCAGAAGACTTCCTGGTCGGAAACTGAAAGGCAACACAAAGACCAAAGCTTCTTCTTTTGGGAGAAACTTTTTTCTTTGTCTCTTCCTCCTCTTCTCCCTCAGTACCAAATAAATTACCACGTTCTTCATCACTTAAGTCTGACTCCATCGCCTATAGGCAGGAAGAAACCATGTTATATTTGCTGTTATGACACACGAAATGTCATTTTTAATCACTAATTCTAGGCAGCAGTTTCACCATCCAAGTGATGCAAATTCATCTAAATCAATAGGTTTTTATAAAGCTAGCAGCATTCAACTTCCCCCAGCACAAAGTCTGCATATTAACATGCAGATACTACAGACAAAGCTATCAGGAACAGTATTGCCTAGCAGTAAGTATACAAGGAGGGGGAAGAAGTTCTCATTTCTAATATGAGATACTGCACTAAATGAAGGTGTTTTTATTTTCTTCTTTCAATATAATACATATTATTCTTCAGTATGTATAACGAACATCACAGTGCATCACTAACACTGATTATTATTTTCTGTTCACACAGAAAAAAAAAAGGAAAAAGCCACCAACATATACATACTGCCTTTACTGGAACTGCTTTCTTCTTCACATCCTCCCCACTTGAAGCAAAGCCTTCAAACGCATCAGTTTCAGAATCAGTGTCTTCAGTGAAAATCTTCTGCAGCTCTTCGGTAAGGTATCTGGACTGGTATCGAATGCCCTGTAAAAATAACAGCCAGAAGCTATAAGAAAGTCATATACAAAGTAGTGACACAGTTAGAATGAACATGTTCAAAGGCTTAATCAAGTACTAACTAGATGATATATACTGTGAAGATATGTTGCAGGCAAAGCCTGTCAAAAGAAAAAAAAAGTAGAAAACATTCAGTTTCAGCTCTGAGTTATTTTAACTTATCGAGTTGGTTTTTTTTGGTCGTTTTGAGCACAAGACTAACTGAGCTTGGTCTCACAGCAGAAACTTGATTACTTTGTCCTCTACTACTACCCAGTATAAATAAACTACCAGTTTTCTTGTTTATAAATTATGAGCGTGTTGTGTTTGTCTCTTCTGGGTGCAAAAACAAACCAACAGGCCTTAAATGTCTTTGTACTGAAAATATTAAAGAAAAAGAAAACCGAGCCACAAGCACAAGAAGAAAGAGCCCTCCTTTTTCACTACACAGGAGAAACAGAACTCTTTTCTGGGTTTGCTGCAGAAGTGCTAAAGGCTCCTGGAGATGGAGTCTGTTCCTTCTTACACTGTTACACCATTACTGAAGCAATAGATATATACAAAAAAAGCACTCAGGAG
The DNA here is from genome assembly GCF_016699485.2 of Gallus gallus. Classification (NCBI taxonomy): domain Eukaryota; kingdom Metazoa; phylum Chordata; class Aves; order Galliformes; family Phasianidae; genus Gallus; species Gallus gallus. Next base: position 30,476,442 of record NC_052533.1, read on the forward strand.
TCTAACTAAAATCCCTCCACCTTCCAACTGCTCAACTTCCCTACAGCAGTGCAGTTCACTTTTTTATTGCTCAAATGTGTTCTAGACAGACCCCAGATTCTACCCACAGGCTAGGAAATGAAATGCCAGTCCACACAAGAATAAAATCTCATTAGAACACTTCCCAGGATAAATATATATTCATGTACCAAATATAGGACAAATCTAGTACTTCTTTTTGACATCTTTGAACACAATGCATTTACTAAATCAGAATTGTATTTCCATACTTCTAATCAATCAGAATTAGCAGACCATCTGTCAACTCATCCCTGTGAGTCCCCTGAAGGACTTGTTCGTAGTAGGAACACATGCAGGTGCACACCACACCTGCTTTTTGAGTGCCTACAACATTCACTTAAGTTTGTTTCCCTAATTTTCCTCTGCTGTTTCTTCCTCCTACCCAAGATACAAAAATGACCTTTCATATGATGCAATTGCTAAATATCTTTATTGTTCTCTTCAATTCCCTCCCTTCCATGACTTTAATTACACACTTCTTTACATTAAGATAGTATCTGGCGAAAAACAGATACAATACATTCAGTGGAAACACTTACAGGGGAATGAGAGGGGGGAGCTACCGCATATGCTGTTTCTTTACACTTAAACATCTCCCTCAAGTTATTATGGATAATTAGAATGAGTTTTCTCTGAGCAAAACTGCTTTACTCTTTTGTTGATAGCTGCAGTGCAGCTGCTTGAGAAAGGAACAAACACAATAGGGAAGTTAAAGTGAAATTGCATTTCTTGGAGGCAAACAGAAGTTTGTATGTATTCTGTGTTTTCTTGAAATTCCACAATGAAGGGTAAGGAGTGGCTGGGGGGAGGGGGAGAATCTTAATTAGTTTGTTAGCCAAAGTGGCTGAAAATAATACACCTAAAGCTACGCCATGTTAGACCTGTGAATAATGGTCTACATGTGATGAAATAAACATCAGGGATACCTACCGCAGAAACTGCTGAAACTCAGCAGAAGCACAGAGATTATGGGAGGTGGAATGCAGAAATCTCAAGAGGAACAACAGAAACATTGGTCAATATTTATGAATGCATTTGTGCATTGACACCCAAGGAATTGCCCGATGCATGAACATCCCACTCCACCTCTGTGAGGCAGCTGCCTCACCTCCTCTCAGCCTCCACTGCATTTTTTCTGACCTCACCATTTTTGCTCTTCATACCAGACTCTTTTGGGTTTTTATAACCTTACTCAAGGAACCTAAAGGGAAGCCTTCTGCCTCTCTGGGGCATGGGTAAGAGACATTACTAGAAATCTCATTAACATGCTACAGCCCTCCAATTATTATCCATAAATAAGCTTTCATCTCAGCAAAAATGAGGTAGTAAAAACTTTAAGGGCAATCTGAAGGGACTTTGGGGGCGATTGGTTAAAGGATCTGAAACACAGGCAGTGTTCTCCTTTATCCTTCCAGCAGCAGGAAACACTACTGAAAGGCACAGGCAAATCCAAGTGATCAACATATGGCTACAGGGCTGGCATCACTGGCCCAATTTTGAGCTTTATGATCATGGAGTGGTCTACACAGCATCAGGCCTGCTGAAGCCTGATGGGATGCACCTTTCTTAGAAGAGAAAAAGAATTTTTGTGCGGGAGTTAGCAGGGCTGATCAACAGAGCTTTAAACAAGATTGAAGAGGGAAAGGGATAAAAATCAGCCTTGACAGTGAAACTACAGAATGGCACACCAAAATCTGAGGGACTAAGAGCTAATGAGATCCTTCATTCTTCTCCATGAGGTGCTAGGTATAATGAAGCACTTTTTAATGTTTCTACACCAATGTATGCAGCATGAGGAAGAAGCAAGAAGAGCTTTACAGTAAGGGTGGTGAGGCACTGGATCAGGTTGCTCAGAGTGGGTCATGCCCCACTCCTGAAGACGTCCAAGGTCAGCTTGCACAGCGCTCTGAGGAACTTGATCTAGTTGTAGGTATCCCTGTTCAGTGCAGGGGAGTTGGACCAGAAGACCTTTAGAGGTCTCTTCCAACTCAAATGATTCTGGAAGGCTTGGCTCAGTCCCAGAGCTATAACATCATAGGCAGAGTGAAACCTGGTATGCAGAGTTCTGTGGCTAGTATGTCACGATGGACAGCTCTAGGCCCTTTGTCAGGGACAGGAAGGGCAGTAGAGGTGGGGTGGCACTGTATGTAAGGGAGGGATTGAGTTCACAGCTGAAAATGATGCAGTCGAGAGCCTCTAGATAAGGACTAAGGGATAAGCAAATAAAGTGTATGTTGTTGTAGGAGTCTGCTATAGGCCACCCAGCCAGGATGACAACACCAATAACTTATAGAATAAGTAACTAATAGATACCTCCAGATCAGCCACCCTTGTCCTTACGGGTGAGTTTAAATTGACAGACATTAACTGGAAATACCACACAACTGATACAAACAGGTCCACGAGATTCCTAAAACACCTCACTGATAACTTCCTGGCAGAGGTACTAAGGGAGCTGACCAAAACTTCCATCCTAGCTATGGGGAGAACAGCTTCAGGCTGCTCAGGGAACTAGCTAGCAAGGTTCCTAGGGAACTGCAATGAAGTTCAACAGTGCTGATCTCTCAAGTATCACCTCTTAAAAGCACAGGAACAGACAATTCCAAAATGTCAGAAGTCATGCAGAACTGTTTTAGGGCCAATTGTCTTTATTGTTTTCATCAATGACTATGACACAAGACTTGAAGGTATGCTAAGTTTGTGGATGACAAACTGGGAAGAGTTGACTCCCTTAAGGAAGAGTAGAAAGGCTTTGCAGAGAGATCCTGACAAATTAAAGGGCTGGGCAATCACCTACCACATGAAGTTTAACAAGAGCAAGTGCTGAATTCTGCACCTGGAATGGGGCATCCCCAGCTACACGGACAGAGTGGGTGACAACAGACTGGAGAGCAGCCCCATGGAAAGGGATCGGGGGGTTCCAGTGAGAGGCTGCAGAGCCAGCTGTAAATTCTGAACACATCTCACTTGGAGCAGGGAATACTGTGGGATTCCTAGAAGCACACGTTAACAGTACTTAGCTCTTACACAATGTTTTCTATCGTAGGATTTTAAAATCCTTTGTGGCAGAGATCACTATCATAACCTCCTTCTCACACATTGAGAAACCAAGGCAGAACGAAGTTAAGTAAGGTGCCTGCAGTCACCAAGTAGGCAAAGAAGCACAGGATCCCACACAGGACTCTACCACCACTTCTTCATTAATCATCCTTCACTCCCAGCACGAAGCACAAATGTAACAGCAAGCCACACCTTCTGGTTGTTTCAAGCCAACAGTACACCCACTGAGTAACAAGATTACAAAGCGACTCAGAGCTCAGCGTATTTCACCTTTTAAGACACTATATATCCCCATAGGGTGGACTTCAGTTCTACTCCCAGACAGCTTCAACACTTTGTACAAATCTCTCCTGACAGGATTTGCTCAGAAATAGTACATGCAGTACATACATCAGCAAGGCTCATTCTGCTTGTTCCCTTTGCTAACACTGGTCATCTTCCTTGTCTTCAGCAATGTTTAGCATGATGGCCTTCAAAACAAAACAGGCTATACTCTCAGTAAAAAAACTCTCTTATAGAGCATCAGACCGTATCTATCAAGTATTTAAGCTCCTAAAAGACTGAAAACTGAATCATCTGACAGCCAAGACAGCATATCAGTCATTTCTTGTGAATTCAGCAGGTACTTCCAGACACTAAATGGGAGAAAGCAAAATATCAAATAATCAGGATGATCCATGCTATTTCAACCGCTAAGACAGCACAGAACTAGCAAATCTCAGAGACAGCCTCTGTGGGCCACTACCACTACAACAGCAATTTCAGTGCAGAAACAGTAACAGAGGGATATTAATTTCTGGAAGACATACTTTGAAATCTGCAAGGATACTCACAAAACCAATCTATTTCCATGTATTTCCACTGTCCTATTTCTCCAGAGCAATGACCCTAGGATGGTCATATTCTCTCCTATTTGCTACACCTGCCTATTCCATTTGGGCTCTCCTTCCAGTGAAACCCATTTCCCTTCTAATATTATGAAGCAGTTTTTAAAAGCGATCATCAAAACTTGGAAAGGATGGGAAGTTTATCTAAATTTGTATTTTTTTAATATGACAACTGCAGATTCCTGGTTTTGCTGGGAGTTATGGCTTGCGCAGCCTGGACACAGGCTCAGAGTACAACTGCACCAGGAGAGCACATCTGGGCCACAGCAATTCATTCCTATCCTGGATTCAGGGTGTAATTGCCCAGAGAGGTTGTGGATGCCCCATACCTGGAGGCATTCAAGGTCAGGCTGGATGTGGCTCTGGGCAGCCTGGTCTGGTGGTGGTGACTGTACATAGCAGGAGGGCTGAAACTAGATCATCAATATGGCCCTTTTCAATCCAGGCCATTCTATGATTCAGGAAAAATTTTAAAAGGCATCAAAACTACCATAGCTGTCTTCAGACAACAACCTCTATCTATCTAGAAGCATCATCTTGGAACCCCAGAAAATCTTCAGTGTCACTGAGGGCATTTAAACTACCAGTTACTTCTTTAGATATCTGTTTCCAATTCAAAACAAGACAGAAGATATGAATCAGACATGCCAATTTAATATGAAAACTCAAACTGGCAGCAGCACAACTTATTTTTACATTCCTATTCAAGTGCAAATATACATTACAAAATATGCCATGCATAGCAAAACTGCATCTCATTTAACTAAACTCCAGGAAATTTGGTGCAGGCTGTTTTAATCCCTAAATACAGACTTCAGATTTCGGAGGGAGGGGAATGTAATATGGAGACCATTTAACTCCACAGGATAGTGCTTCTCAGACATAAATATATGCACATGTCCACACCTTGCAAGTGCTGAGGTGCACGCCTTTACCTGTAGGGAAACCTATCACTACTCATGAGCCTTTGTTGCTCTGTGAGATGAGGAGTGAGGATCACGCATTCAGATGCAATGAAACGCTGAACAAGTACAGAAAAACCTTACCATTTTACCTGGTAACAGCACCGTTATGTATTTTAGCAGTCACTTAGCTAATTCCAAAAATAAAACCGACGCAACTCCTACTCTTCTTTCATTACTTATCTGGATTTTTTTTTCTGAGATACTTGGTCAGAAGGGGGAAATGCAAACTAATCAAGACTGATCATTTGCTAGAAGCTCCAAACTTAGCCACCAAGCAGCACTGCCAAGGGCACTTCCAGAGGTGACTAAATTCGTCATGTAAGAGTTCAACAAGTTCGGCCCCAGCATCAAAAGAAACTTGTATCACCAGAGCTGAACATTTCCTACCATCGAGTACTTCATCGACCATTTCAGGTAAGCCTCTCTACATCACAGGCTACCAAGGGAGCCTTCAGCCAGATCTCACCTAGGCTGTGTTAGGATTTGGTGGAAGGACAGAGTGAGAAGATACAGACTTAAAAATATGAGGCAGAGGGCATTTTGCACTCACTAACCTCCTACTCCTTCCTCCACTGAGTTTCAGAATGCAGTTTTCACACACACCACTACCAGCCTGCCATTCACAGAAGTGCTTGAGGCGGCGCGTCCAAATTGCTCACCAACACCCAGACATTCATCTCCTACATCCCCAGGGCAAGGTCTGCATCTGATGCACACTACTCTTGCTTAAAACAAGCCCTTCTGATGTCTGCAGTGCTCGATAGCCACTGCTTCGGGTAGATCTCAAAACATAAGTGAGATAAACAGCTGGCTGGCAAGGATGAGTCCCTTGCCCATGAACTTGTACACTGTTCATGACAGCATGCCCAAGTGAATTCTGAAGCTGAGCAGCCTGCACTTACCCACTGTCACAGACATCCACTGTTGCTCATGAAGTGCCCCATATAATGATTTTGTTTGTTTTGTTTTTTTTCTGCCAAAATAATCACTCCAAAGGCAGATCATCCTCCAAAAGAAACACTGCTGACAAAATTCCAGTTAGAAGAGCAAGCAGCATCTTGACCATAGCTTTGCTTTCTGAAATAAACACAGTTATGGGCATACATGGGCTTAATTTCACTCTTGCTCTACTTTCCTAGAATCGCTGTAGACTTCAAAATGGATTTACTATTGTGTGAGCAAGAGCAGAATTCATCTCTAAACAACTGACCCTTGCAGGCACATAACAGCACGACCCAATGCACTGCCGCAGAAGTCACACTGTCTGTATTTGAATTCTCTTGGTTATTCCCTCACCCCCGTCTCTTAAAGCAAACTGCCAGAACCTAGTTCCATTGCCGAGACGGAATTCACACAATACAGTGCAGCCTTAAAAATGAAGCACTGGGCATTTTAATGGCAAAACACACAACGAGCTGGGAGCTTCTTATAAATTGCTTCCAGGAGCCACAATGTTACTTCTTGTGCTATTGTACAACCGACTTAGCCACTGCTGCGATTACTGTGTGCCTAATTCTTTCTTTGTCTATTCTGCATCTGCACCAGAGAAGCCATTATGGAGGTGTAATTACCAAATTTGAACAAAAGAAAAAAAAAATATTGAAAAAGTTTATTTTTATGTATTCTCAAATACTGAAGTATTGATTTAAGTAACTTATTGCAGAACTTCAATAGTTTTTTGGCTATTGATGCTCCCTGCAGTCTGTCAAAGAGAAATCCTATTAACTCATCAGTGAACCCTCATTTTACCTGATGGCTTAGGTTAATGGCAGAGCACCCAATACACATAAAATGGACTTACTCCAGGAGTTCAAAAACATACCGAATTAAGGCTTGCATCCATACAGAACCATGTCCCTCTGCAAAGTCGATAACATGATCAGCACAAATCTGATCTCAAACAGTAAGTAACTGGGATGTGAATTAAAGAGTATTTCTGTTCCTTAATATGGGTGCAGGCTTCAGGTATAATTTCTAATTCACTGTGAAAAAGCAGTGCCTCCAAACTGGCCTTTATTAACCTTAAAGTCCAGACTGCAGGTTTGCTCACCCACAACAGACCAAGGCATGGGCATGGACTCATCTACACATACCTCTGCACCTTCCTCTTGACAAAGCTACGCCTCTCAAGTCAAGGTTATGGCCAACATAAGCAAACACACATCAAAGATGAAGTAGCTTGGAAATCTCTGCCACAGTGAGTTCTCCATTTATTGTGTAGTCCTCAAAGCCACTTGCTTCCTTATTATTATTATATTTCAACTAAAGAACATTCAGAAACTGAATCATAATCAGCATCCGAGCTTATCATTTTACCTTTGCCAACAAAGTGTCATATACCAAGAAAGAAAATACATACACGCCTGAACAAAGATGTTAAAATACTACTCTATTCTAAGCCCTCGAAGGATGCAGGCACTTTAAGACAGAATACTTTTGCTACTAAACCTCAAAAAAAAAAAAAAAAGACAGGAAGGCTCAGAGGAGATGAACAACTGGAGCTCACTCTGAGACAATATTTCAACATGAAAAAGCCCACAGGTTCAGAGCGAGTGGAAGTCTGCCGCAATGTTGCAGATTTTAGAAATACTGTCTTTTGCAGATAACAGTTACAGAAAGTACTGAAATTCTAGTGAAAGCTGAAGGTAATTCTCAGAAAAAGTATCATCCCTGATAAAAAAACATTATGTCTATCGAGTTCAGATATTTTAGCACGTAAAATACCATTACTCCTTTTAAGTACCCACAAAGCACTTCTCAAAAGCAGAATACTGCCAGCTACCAACAGCATGCTATCCAACTATTCCCAGAATTACCACACCTCAGTACGTTTTTTCTCAGTAGGAGATGAAAGTTCAAGCTATTCCCATCCCTCGCTTTCCCCTTCTCTAGATCTGAAGAAAGATTGCAAGTGCATGCTGAACACCCTCGAATCAGGCAGCTTGCAATGAGAGGTACTACTAGGAAATGAGAGCACTTAGTTCATTTGTGACAGAGCTGACACGAGAGGCAAAGCACGAGGAGGGAAAGCAAGGCTGAGAGGGATGTCAGATCTGCTGCTGGAACTCTGCACACAACTGATAGAAAGAAAGGCACCTGAGGTCTCCCACAGTCCCAAGGTTGCTCTAACTGTTGTCCCCCCCAAATTCTTCCTGCGTTAGGCAAAAACAAGAAGAAAAGCCTGAAGCAAGATGTTTTACTTCCCACGTCAACAGCAAGAATTCTGATGTCTCCACTTAAAAGTCAACCATACTGATTCCAAAAGCAGATGCAACTTCCACTTCTGCAAGGCAGTGCCCAGCCAGGTCAAAAGGAGAACATACCTGCATGCACACCTTCACTTCTGGTGGATACCTGTATGCCACTGTCTGCCCCCTAACAGGTTTAAATATTAGTTCTGGTCCCACACTTACACATTGTTCTGTAACAACAAGGGATCAGGAGAACATCATGGGTGAGAGAGCAAGGAGCGAGCTTTGCTTCTACTAGGCAAAAAAAAAAAAAAAAAAAAAAAAGCAACAAAAAACCAATTAATTGGGTTGTTTTCCTGTTTGAAGCAGATGGCTAATTTTAGTAATGCTCAAGCTTTGTTTATTCATTTTAGTCAAACTGAGGTAATCCCAGTTTAATATCAAATGAATATTAACAGAGTGTAAACATGCGCTAACTCGCACCTCCATTTCCTGCCGGAAAACCTTGATTTGCTCTGAGCTGAGCACACAGTCCCAGGAATGCCACCCAAGGGCTGAGGTGCTGCATCCCCAAATGACAACCGAAGAGAGAAGTGCTTCAAGGCTGACGATTACCAGCAGCTTCAAAAGAACAGAGGGCTCCAGCCAGAATGCTGTTGGGTGCCAAACCAAACCCCAAAGCTATTTACAAAAGCCTTATCTTCCCACTGGAACCATAATGGCAAACAACATTGTACAGGAGCTTAATTTTGACCTTTTATTGCTTTTGCATAACGTTCAAGTGCTGTATGCAGGAGAATCACACGGTCAAAAGGACTGTGAACACCATCTGATCAATCTGAGGCAAGGGGAAACAATCCTCGCCCCAGTGAGGTATCAGAAGATGAGGGAGGGACCAGATGATCTCTGCTGCTTCAGGGAACCTGGCTGCACAGCATTGCCCCTCCTCACGTCTGGGATGCCAGGCCCAAGGCCCTCTGGGTGCTCCATCCATCAGCACTCCTGTAACCAGCTCCAGGAACTGAAGCTGCTGTGCCAAAACCTTTCCAGTCAGCCTCTGGGATAGGGAACAGATCCAACGGTGCATCACAACTCAACACAATGCAGTACTACTGACTGACTTGGCAACTGCATACCACAGGGGCATGCATTAACTCACAGCTGTTCTAACTGAGCAGTCTGCATAGGCCACATCACCTCAGAGACAGGGAAACGTTAACCACCACCTCCTGGCTCCGACAGAGCAAACCCACAGCTCAGTATGCCACAAGGAGCGGAAACTATGGAAGGCCACAGGCCTTGCTGGGTCAGAAATGAGCTCCCACGAGGACCACAAGCACATAGACTGACTTTACAGCACCATGCGGGCAGCCCGAGGTCCCCTACACACTGGGGGATCTGAGGCCCCGAGCTGCAGAGCAGCCTCAGGGACCCACTGGGCTGGGACCAGAGCTCACTTCAGGGCGCTGATCACACCTGCGACCGTTCCACTGCCTCCAACAAACATCCACTGCATTCACATGGTTCAGCCGCGTGTTTGCAGCACCACGGCAGGGACTCACTTTCAGACTAAAACAAAAGAGGGCAGAATTAGACAGACAGATATACACTACTTTAAAAGTTGCGCTCTCGGGCTTGCGGATGCTCCCTAAGCCTCTGCCCTTCGTTACACAAAGGGGACGCTACAAAGCCCACAGCGACACCGCCGCCTCCGCGCCCAACGCGGCACGGTTCAACGGCGGCGCCGGGCCGCCCTGGGGGAGGAGCCGGGGCAGGGCGCTGGGGGCGCCGCGCCACGTGGAGGGGCCGCTCTTCAGGGACCGTTCTGGCGGAGCGCGGCAGGCGCCCCTCCGGCCCCGCGGACAAAGACCGCCGCCGAGGCGGGAAGCACCCTTCCCCGCCCATCGCGGCCTGCGAGGGCTCTCACCTTGCCGCGGGTCGCCGCCGCCCGCGTCACCGGGCCCGCCGCCGCCCGAGTCACCGGGCCCGCCGCCGCCACTGACGCCGCCGCCGCTCGCCCCCGCCTCACCGGGCCCGCCGCCGCCCGCCTCACCGGGCCCGCCGCCGCTCGCCCCCGGCCGGCCGGCCGGCCCCGCCGCCGCCGCCGCCCGCGCCGCACCATCGCGCCAGGAGCCGCCGGGCCGCCGCGAGGAGCGGAGCGGAGGAGGAGGAGGAGGGAAGGGAGCAGCGCGGGGGGCACCGCCGCCGCCGGCAGCGCGAGCAGCGGGAGGCGGACGGGCGGCGGCGGGGAGGAGCCGGCCCGCGGCGGCGGGAAAGGCGGGGGTGGGCCCGGCACAGAAGGGCGGCTCGCGGGGGGAGGGAGGCGCCGGGCCGGGGCCGTCCTCTCAGCCCTGATGCGGCGGGGGTGTGTCTGCGAGAGAGGGGAGGGGATGCACGCTGTGGTTTCGCCAAGTGGAACGCGGGCGTTGGGGCTCGCGGGCGCTTCGGGAGGCGGTGACCTGCCAGGAACGGCCTAGCCTGGCTCCGCGCCTCCTCGGGGTTTAGACGTTTATGTGGTACAGGTGTGAAGTGAGAGCATTAAGCCAAAAAAGCACAATGGACGTGATGTAACTTCAAAACGTTTTGTGTGAGTATACCTTGAGTTGGAAAGGATGACCCATAACGATCATCGACTCCTGGCTCCACATAGGACCACCCAAAAAATCAGACTAGAAGCATTTCCTAAGTCAAGCACTCCTAACTCGCTGTTATTATACAAGTGATCTGTAAAGCTCATAGAATCATCAGTGATGGAAAAGATCTCTGAGATCATCCAAACCAATCACCAGCCCATCTGCGCCATGCCCACTGACCACATCCCTCACAGCCACATCCACACGGTTCTTGAACACCTCCAGGGATGGTGACCCCACCACCTCCGTGGGCAGCCTGTGCCAATGCATCACTACTCTTCCTGAGAGGATATTTTTCCTAATAGCCAACCTGAAAAGATGAAACCACTATGAGGCAGAGCTATTTTCTTCCAGCACTAAGTCAGCAGTTCAAATCCCAAATGTCCCAAAGGGTGGCATATAATCAAATCAGAGACTGCCCTGCAGTCTAGCTGAAATAAACCCATGATAAGTGTCTTCAGAGGTAACCGATAAAACCAAATTGTATGAACCAGCTGCATTCCCCCATAGCTTACCTTCCAACCCAGTGGGGAATTAGCACACTAAAAATAAATTTGGTCATTTTGATTATTTTAATACTATCCGAACCTCAAAGAATTATGTTAAACGTGTTTGAATTTGGGGCACAGCCTCAAAACACATTGTGCAGTTTGCCCACTATCATGGGTTCCCAATCCTGGTAAGGGATTTTAAAGACTGTACTGTAAACCCTGACTTACAGTAAAAGTCAGATAAAAATAATTTTCTCGTGGGGATGTGAAGGACAGATGAGAAACAATCTTTTTCTACCCCACTCTGAACAGTCAAATATACGGAGGAAATGCTCCTCTGTGCAGTATAGCATCTGATCCTCAGAATAATCCACACGGATAGATTCCCAAGGTGGACTTCGCATTGAAGTATCTCCAAGCCTTTATATTCCAGCTGTGGGGAGAGTATTTGTCAGCGGTGAATGTGAATAAAGTAGTTACAAGCACACAAAGACCTGTTTAGCCAAAGCAGGCCATTTAAATGCTGGTATGCATTGCAATATCCTACAGAGGCACCTGCAGTTGTCACTCAGGCTGCAGAAATAAGGAGCTTTGTGGATAAGGTGGAGAGGAGTGGGTTCAGTAGCAGATGAAAAGTGGGAATTATGTATAATATCTGCAAAACTGAAATGCAGACTTTTTAAAACATGAAAGAATAAAAATCTCTCGTGCGATATGGAGCTCACGCATTCCCAAAAGACGTGTTTTATGTATTCAGTTGCTGACCCTGAATTCAGTTCTGTCGCTTGTCCCCAGCAGTCTACATTATGAAGCATTTCATTTGTTAAAAGCTGTCAAGATGCTACCTTGGATTGTGAACGGCAGATTTGAAATGATTGTGTTGACTGTCCTGTGCTAAATTAGAATGAGTAAAATTGCATTCTGTTACAATAGAGATGTGCAGCTATTATGCTGTTACAAATACGTTATGAAACGCCTGGTAAGATCTGCTATTTTATGCAATTTGTTGCTTTGTTTCTCTTTTTCTGTTAACTTTCCACTTCGTTTTATACTTGCACAACCATTCACAGTGTTTTCCAGCCCTTTATGCCATCCAGTGCTCTTTATTTTCTTCTTTTAGAAGTGGGGTTTCAAAAATTCCCTTAGTTTAATTTGTCTTCAGCTCTACCTCAAGCACTCAGCAGCATGCATTTTCTGTCACTGAATTCCTGCCCATTTTCTTTAACTCTTTTCACATTACTTCAAAGTTTGTCTTTCTAACCCCAATAGCTTTCATGTTATTGCCCTGCCGGTGGAATCTCATCAGCTGCTCAGATGAGGTTCAGCCAGATTCCAGGTACTCTTCAACTTCAGTCGTAATATATTAAGCCTGAACTATTTCACAACGACTGGGTCCAGAATAGCTTCTGACCTTGCTCATCATCCTGTGAGAGCATTGCTGATAATGCCTCAGTCCAGGACTTCAGATTCTTAAACTGGATAATGAAACTCATAACAATAAGTTTTATTTCAGTGATACCATTACAACCAGACTATAACTTTCCGAACAGAACAAATGTGGACTGAAGAATTACTAGTAGCTCTAACTATGCATCCAGAATAGCACATCTATCAATTTATGTCAACCGCCTCACTGCCATGCTGATCCACGGTAGAATTACAGGACATGACTGCCATTTTTCCAAAGTGGCCTTGTAAATGAAAAATTTCTTTGCTGTTAGTTTCAAATGAAAGGGTACCATTCTAGGTTATAATTCTGGACTTTCATGCTGTAAATTCACCATGCTGGATAAAAGCAAAAATCAGTCGTCACTCCTGAGCTCTGTTTTCACTGCTCCCTCCACCAGTCTCTAATTTGGGGGCCATTGTAGTCATGACTGGGGGTTTTGCTCCTATCTTCCTGCCACCACATTTCCCCAAGGCCTGTCAGGCATTTTAAGTAGCATGCACTTTCCCACACTTCTCAATGAATGCTGACATATCTAACTTAAAAGGATTACTTTCTGCTGAGAGGAATTGTAATCCTCTTTTCCTGCTCTGCAAATCCTCTAGTAAGTGAAAAAGAAAGGCCAAGATCTGTTCTGCTGTGCAGGGCAAATCACCATCTCAGAAGGTATAGAAGAAAACAACAAATCTAAGATTTACTTGTGGTCACGCTTGTCCAGGAGCTGTGTGCCTATGTATTAACTCATTGGCATCTTTCATCACTATTTTTGGTGCTTTGATATTTTCTGTCTTAGTGCCTAATAGCTATATGAATGCATGCACAATCGCTACATGAATGGTGCTCAGGACAAAACAGGCCTCTCAGAGTTGTCTACAAAGAGCAATGGATGCTGAATTGCCTTAACGCAAACACGTTTTTTAATAGGTTGCATTCTCTTAGCAAACCACAGAAACATACTTTTAACTCTTGTACAAAAACTAGCAGTTTTCCAACTTAATGTTCCACTTAATACCAGTTTGTAGAGTATTGTCAAAAGCCAACAGGAAGATGCTGGTGGAGGTGAAGGCTCATAATCTGAGAGTGGCTGACGCAGGAACAGGAGCACAAATGTTCCTACTGCTTTGATTTCCACCCACCCATCTCAGAACATTTCCTAGTGGTTGTTCAACAAATTGGTCTGTGGGTGAAGACGAGGACAAAATTTGGGTGATCTCACTGTGCCATCTGAGTCTGAAGCCTCAGGCTATTCCATTACAATGGCAACCTGAATACTGCCTAAGGGAGTCTTTCACATGCTCTCTCAGTCCCCTTAAAAGAGCTGCACAGTGGCTTGAGGGTTCAGGGGAGAGATGCTACCAACAACATTTTCATTACTGAAAATTGTATTTTATTGTTTCAGGTTGCAAATTAATATTCTGTTTCCAGTGATCCATAAGTAGATGAACCAGGATCAGTACCACCTTCCCCACCATTCCATTACACTTGGACAGCAAGCTATACTCACAAGGCTCATGAACTCCAGCTTCCACATTCCACACAGGAGGTATTGTCCTTTTCAGCACATAACTGCTACAGCAAAAATAAATAAATAAATGAAAATTAAAAAAAAAAAAAATCCATGTTCCAAGTTTGTGGAACCATCCTTAGCATTCTTGTCTTGATTTAATTCTACAAGTCTCAGGTCAAGGTAAGCAGCCAGTGTAGCAGTCCTTGTAGTATTAGTGTTAGTCCTTTGATCCTAAAATTACTTGTTGATATTTGGGTGTGTCACGTTTTTAGTATTTTTTGGCTGTATTTCAGCCCACTCTGACTGATGGCCTCTTCCAAACTGCCCATGGCACGGTTGTGTTAGTACTACCCAATTCCTCCTTGGTGAATTCTGCAGCATCAGCAGAGCCAGTCATTTCAGCTGGATATGGGAAATGCCCTTCTCTACCCTACCTTCCCAGCTATTCATCTGGAACAAATGAGCCTTATTGTTTGAGAGAAATGAACTTTGGATTTTCTCTTCAGAGGAAGTGTTGTTTTGTATGGTGTGAGCTGGGATCATCTGACCTTTCCCCTCCTCCTTTCCACAGATTAAAAAAAGGCCAGGAACATATGGCAACATCCCATTCCATCCACATTCTCTAGGGAGTTCTCTTCCTGATTCTTTCCCCTATGATCTCTCATCCTTCTAATTTCTTTTGGAGGTTGACTTGTCAGTTCTGTAAATCCTGCTAGAGATCACTGTTGTTAGCAACATAGATTTCCTCCAAGAATCTGCTCTGTCTCTATCAATTATCAGTCCACTTTAATATTTGAAACTGGGAGAGCAATCTGCTCTGACTTCTTACACCCAATGAAGTCTTTGTGTCAGTGCTTTACCCTTGTATGAATGGTGACCATCACTCAGGATGCTTCAGGCTGTTATTTTTATTACTTTTGGCAAATTCTGTTTCAGTTTTACTTTCAAATATGAGCCATTTTTTTTTGTTTTGAAAATACTTCTACAACCTGACAATTGAGAGGTCTCTCAACGTAATTGCATCTTGACTCAATGAGTTTTTCTCTTCAGCTTCTGGATCTTGCTTGGAAATCACCTGCATGATTCAGCCAATAAGTGAAAGCACAGGCAATTACAACTTGTTGCATTTAGATGCAGAAAATGAAGGCATGTGTGTACTAAGAAATTTCTTCGGTGCATTCCCATTTACCTACAATGCACTTGGAGACCTGTTTCTTTAATAAATTAGAAAAAAAAAAAAAAAGGAAGAAAACAGACTATTTTATTCTGCACAGCTCAGTTCATCCATTCCATCTAGTTGTCTGCTCAAAACTAAAGTTCACTTCCTATCTTGTAGCTTCCATTTAGGCTGTGTCCTTATTGCTTTCTACATCTGAAACCAATTGAGGTCTTGGTCCCATGTTTGCGCTGACACTCCTGGGAAGGCCTCTCTTCTTTCCTCTGAGATAATTTTTACACTGGCATTTCATACAGCCAACATTATGGCAGACAGTCTCTACTACGTTACCAAATTTAAACCCTAAAAGTCTTACTCACTTCTTTTACATACCATGCCTAGGATCCGTCTAGCGGACCAATCAGCTTCAGCCCATATTGGACACACTTGTATTTTTCAGCATCACATACTGTGCCACTTCCTCTGTGTCTGCCTACGAATATCCCATCTCCACATTACTGCTGAGAATACACTGAAAGGAGAAAGGAAGGCTTTTTTTTTTTTTTTCTGCTGTCCAGGCTGTTTACATTTCAGCTGAAGGAGGAAGTTTATCTATTCTGAAATCTTCCCATTTCCTTCTCCTGGCCTTCTCTCTCTTGGAGGTCACACAGGAAAATGAAAGCAGTAGTGTAAAATTGCAAATTGTACTACACACTAATATATAACAATATAACAAACAGGTATACCATCCATGTCTGAAGTTACAATGGTAGAAGATACAAAGATAAGAAGTAACACGCGTTCAGGTGAAAGTTTTTTGTCTTTACACGACACAGAGTGCAGTACCACATGGATTCCCCAAAAAATCTAAAGTAAGTAATGTCATTTTGCCTTTCGGAGCCATTAAACTGAATACGGAGATTAACTTATCACCAGGAAGTACTAACAGCTCATCATTCCCTAAATCTATGCAGCAAAAACAAAAAGGATCAGGGCACTGATTCTGGAGGTGGAGAGAAGTGGGAGATGAAAACACAGAAGCAGAGTACGGGTTCCAATCTCCTTTGCCTCTCCTGCTCTCTAGCAGCTGAAGTGGCACGTCCCTTGGACACCTAAGAGGATTTAAGCCTGGTCCAGATCACGCCAAGGCCTTCCTACTTGATACAGCAACCAGCTGAAAACTCACCTTGGAGGGTGCCGGCCCTCAGAGAGGACTGTTTGAGATGAGCACACCCCAGCCCACCCACCTTCCTCTGTCAAATGGGGAGAATGGTCAACATACAGACCATGGCCATGCTACTACGTGGGCCACAGCATACTGCTGTTCCAAGTCTCCAGTTGCTTAGGGAACGCATTGCTTCTGCCTGTTTCTGCGCTTTATTTTCTTATCTACTCCTCAATAAACTATCTTAGCAAAATAATTTTATTAATGTCTCACATTTAATTCTAGCAACTGGAATTAAATTGGCTGCACGCAGTAGTAAGAAACATTGGCCAGCTCCCAGGTTCTCTAATTTAGAGCATAGAAACTGTAGCTGTGCCAGGAGACCTCCTCCTCCTAGCTCTGTCTTGTGGGAATAGTCTTCTTTCCCTATTTCTCCTGAAGGTAGACTGAATTCTTGAGGTGCATGCACAGGTGCTGGTTCCAGCCTCTCAGAGCAGCATAGCTGACTCTTTTTCTCTCACAGGTTGAGCAGGGTTGTCAAGTGACATTCTGCCAGCACCACACATCTGCTCAGGGCATCATAAAACTTCAACTGGATGTCTGCAATTCAAAGCTGCTCAATATGCCCCAAAGAATCAAATGATAAAAAAAAACTACCAGCATGCAAAAAAGCTGTATCTCAAATATTTTTCATGGCACTTTGTAGCTGCCAATGTGTATGCATCCATAAATCTCTCTCAACTTTCCACCTGTACAGCATCTGAAGGACATTCTTTCCTGCTGGCATTCTCCAGAGAGATGCAGATAATGGGCTCAGGTGTACCCTCTGTGGCCCTTCTGCAGGTTTCTGAAACCCTGCAGTACTTTGGAAATATTGCCCTTCTTTTCCCACCTGCAAATGAACCAGAGCAATAAATCCCCCCAGCAAGCACCCATAACTATGGGTTTAGGAGTGACTTGCCAGTTGGAAACCAATTAACAGGGATTTGTAACAACCCGGCCAGGCACCCTCCACTTCTGGCCCTGTCCACCTGAATCTGTTACAACCACGCAGGCCAAAACAAGCTTCTCGTCCATCTCTAGAAGTATCATCTACTCATGCAAAACATGTAGGCTCTTTGCCCTGCAGCCTGTGTTGGGGAAGATGTAGATTATGGCTATGGCCTGATGGGCATTCCCTCAGAAATTATCACTGCCTAATTCTCCAGCTCAGCAAGAAGCCTTAAACCCTCCAAGAGCTGACTAGAGCTACAGCACCAAAAAAGCATTTGCCACCATCTCCTATACCTTATCACCGAAGAGGACAAGACTTGTGCAGCCTCAGTGTCTGGTAGGCATAGCTGCCTGTACTGGATTTGCATTCTGTCACTGTTAGAAATGTGGGGTTGGGGAAGCAGATGTCCAGTTCTCCGCTTCTATTGCCAACTATGTCATACTCCCTGCTTAAATAAAGACTGAAATCCACTGCAAAGGGATTTTCAACAGCATCTTCCTAGAACCTTATTTCAAAATCTCATAGCTGTAATGATAGAAACACCTGCTTACAAAACACGTTAAGGAACCTTATCCTTTGCATTTGGAAGTTGCACAGATCAAGGAAATTTACATTCTACTACAGAAAACCTGGAAAATGCTGTCTGCTAACAAATTTATTTAAATCTAATTTATAGTCATGTAGCTGTAAGCATCTCCAGTGATCAAATCATTTAAAAGATAAACCAAAAAGCTCTCCTAAAAACACTGTGAAGTTACGTAGTGAAGTATACTTATTTTAACAATGTTTTAGTACTAAATTCTGAAAAGCATTCATAGCACTGAATGTGAGCAGCTCTTGTAGAGGTTTGGGCTTAAGTGATACCTAATCAGTAGCTGGTGTTTGGTGCTAGGGAGTATTTTTTTGCTTTCAGTCTGAGAAACAGATTATGTAGATCAGTAACTGGGAATGAGAGGAAGAGCCACATATTCAAGAGACGTCCTGGTTGCATTTGTGCTCTCATACCACTAAGATTTCTCTTTCAGAGGCAAGGAAATGATGGATGGAGCAAGGGAAATCTTTTGATACTGTCACACTGCAATGTTAGCAACACCTGACTTTCTTTTCAAATCAAGTTGTACAAACGCTGGGGTACAACCGCTCTGCACACTGCTGACACCAATGCTGGGCAGGATCCTGTGGGAAAACAAGTGGGTGCTTTCTTTGACTAAAACAAGGGAGTGCATGGGGAATTCTCCACTTTGTCTTATTAAGCACAAAACCACACTCCCCAAAATTTGGAGTACTTTTAAAATCTTTTCCTGCCCAAGTCAGTATAGCACTGTGGCTCAAGGAAGTCAAGAATGTAAAATTCATGTCTAGCATAGGAATAGCCTCCCTCCTTTCTTTTTATTTCTACATATCAATTACTGGAATTACACTTCTCATTGTATCAGTGATAAGACTCTCCAGATCAGACCCTATCTTTAGGGAATATAAACAGATAAACCATTAGTTGGAAGACTCACTGGCATATCTACTGCAAAGATACAGGTTTATGCCAACATACAATTAGGAGAGTACTCTGTATTTAAGTCTTTCTGTCATTTGTTAAGAACAGTTTTTTGTCAGTTGTTGTAGGAGTGAACTCATTACAAGTAAATGTTGTTCCATACTTCAGAGGAGGATAAGGTAGTAATTAAATGGATTACACACCTCTCTGACCTGCCCCTACTAAAGGTGTAATCCAGAGCACTGGTGAGGGAAAGGCTGCTTCCCCTAACAAACAGAAACTCCTGCACTCTGCTTGAGGGCCAGACTTGGGCTCAAGGACACACTAAGGTGTTCTAACATCCATCCTTCCCAGAAACTCCAGTTTTGCATCTGTCACCCACCATGTGGAAAAAAAAGAAAACATGCTGTTTACCCAAGGAGACCCCATAAGGAACACGCTAAGAACAAGGAAGATCTTACAATTCAAGAGAGGTCACAATCTCATTTACATTACCATATCCTGAAGTTTTTCCTTAGAGGAGCGTAGGACAGATGCAATGCCAGGGAAGATTTTTCATACCACCAATCTTTCCCCAACATTAACAGTGCTCCATTGTCCTCCACTGTCCCTCTCCCATACACAATACCACACAGATTTTTTGAGCAGATTTTTTTATTAGGCAGCTGGTGCTGGCTAAGCCTAGGGCACGAGAAGTAGATATGAAGGGAAATGGTTTGAAGGAAACTGAAACACAAGCAAAAACCTGAAGAGAACAGTAATGTATTCTTGGTGTTTGGCTCATACTTTGCCTACATGTTACAGCACTACATATGTTGAGTTAGTCAGAGCACTTCTTATGACAGGGACAACACCTTCTACATGTTTAAACAGAGCCTAACTAAATAAGGCTTTAGGGCACTCTGGCAGCACAGTTGAAAACCATATATCCAGGTTGGTAGACAGAAATTGGTGAGACTGTACAGTTGAAAAAGTAACACGGTTAGGATGGTTCTTTATAGGTGTTGTAGTTGGAAAGATTATTATGGAGAAAAAGAAATAGTCAAGGAAGAAATGCTTACCCATATCTGAGGATCTGGGCTCTCGATGGAAAACTCTAAGAAGGAGGAATCTCCAGAAAGACATCCTTCCCCAGTGGTAGTCATCCCTTAAATGGGGTCTAGGAGGTCACACAGGTGAAGTGCCTTCACCTGTGCTCCCACAGCTGACCCAGTCCTTGCCTCAGGTGATCACTCAGTGGTTCAGGCCATGACTCAACAGTTTCAATACAGACAGACACTGCTTACACTTCTCTCAGGAAGTTCCCATTACAAAAGTGGCACATCAGTCAACAAATCTACTGCATTCCTCAGGACAGAAGATGAACCCCTCACTAACAAGCCACAGCAAACAGCAAAAGGAGTCAACTTTTTTCCCCCCCCCCTCTGTGGGGGAACCATGGAAAGGGTGGTAATTGCTAGCATGGCTGACCTCCAGGACAGGCTGTGTACCTACTGTGCTCAAAGAAATTGAGGACAAACATCCCTGTGGAACTCAAACACTTAGCAGATACTAAATACTTATTCTCAAGCATTAACTCTCTTGTGAGCATGCAGAAACACAGAGGATTGAGTAGTCCTATTGAAAATGCAAGGACAGAGCAGGTTTGTGTAAGCACAAGCTCTCTGCCTCACCCTCATGCAGCAGTAGTCCAGTTCCAACTTTGCTTACCTCCCTCTGTACAGCTGGCAGGGCACTAGCTCTCTCCATTGGTAGGACATGAAAAAAGCAGGCTGACCTGGTAGCTGTCTTTTCCTTCTTCCCACTGATCACCTCTCCCTGCAGCAATGTATCAGCCCAGCACCCCTTCTGTCCTTCTCCCATGGGTTCTTGGTAGAAGACTTTTTTTTTTCCCCATCATTCAGAGGGTAACCAATAGGGCTGGACTGGAGAAGTGGCATGCCAAGATGAGTTCTCACAACTCAGAAGAGGAGGTGGTGATAGCCACAGCAGAAGTAATACGTCTCAGAATCATTTATCACCAGCAAAACAGTGATTTAAGGAAACTCAAGTTTGTCAAATTAGTCAGAGATGTTGTTCTAGCTCAGAAGACAGCCTGACAGACATATTCTTCCTGATAACCAGTTAAAGAGGCAGCCATCTCTAGCGCATACATTTTCCCTCCAGTCTTCACAGTGCTATGATACACTTTCATTAAATCTTGTTGAACAGTGAGGGTGCAAGGTGGTCTCCAGTGGCAAATCTATGCCATGTCTGCCTAAGGAGTTCAGCACAGCCCAAAGCAGCATGAGTTCCTTCTCTGCCAGAGCTGAACAGGGTTCTGTGCATGCAACCTGCCTAATGCAGGAAAGCATATCTTTAAACAGGATATTGTATAGATTAGGAGGTATTAAGGTTTGTATTGGCTTAAACATAAGCATGCTATGAAAAGTACAGTTTCATTAGTGTTTTGATAAGATCTCTTTCAAGAGCCTGGCAATCCATCTGTTAGGCTCACACCTAGCCACCACCCCCACCTTCTGCCTCCTGCCTATATCAGGATGAGTTTCACTAGTTTGTCAGTGGGTACCATTCCTTTTCAGTAGGCATCATGTTTCTGTTCTTTTGATAACCCCAAAGAAGAAACGACACTTTGTGATCTCTACAACCAGTTGTTACAAGAGATGAACATTTTGTAAGGTGCAGCCCTGGCGAAGAGCTACATATGAGAAACACCTTCAAGGCTCTTACCAGTATGCCATATCTCCAGCATTATTATCCCCCCAAAAAATCTTTTGCTATGAAAATAACCAGACCAATCACCCTGAAGCCAGTTCTGTAGCCGTACTTTGATGTCTATTCTTTACATTGGTTACAGAGAAATGAGAGCATAATACATTTGCTTGTTTGGTCTAGCAGGCTCAACTACCTTGAGCCAAACAAATAAAGCACGATTTTTAAACAGCCTTTTGCTTCCTGTAGAATACTGCTTTGTTTGCCATCATTGTTTGGCAAATAGGAAAGGGCTTATCTCTCCTTCACAGAAACTATTGCAGCTATAGAAGAGCTCCAGAAACTTGTCAGTCTTTACTAAGAAAAAAAAATATTGGTTTAACTGCATTTGCCAGGAAATTATCTGAACCTTCAGAAAGAGAGAAGGTGTAAAAATCAGTTTACTGGACTATGCCATTCTTTCAAGGTTTCCAGCATTCTGTTTAAATTCAAGGATCTTATCAGGTACATTTTCAAGAGGTAGATACAGTAACCCTTATCATTAGGCCATTCCCATATTAGATATTTTTTGGTTTGTTGCAAAGTTAGTATTCCCCTCTCCAATGCAATGCGTACCATATTTATGTTTGATTAATTTGTGATTAAATTTAAAGTGACTACATCTGGGTTCTAGCAGATGGAGGTAAAGGCATAGCTTTGACCCTAGTTACAGTTTTGTTTAACCCCCTCTAGAGAAACATAGTTACTGTGCATTAATATACAGCCTTTCACCACCAGGCCTGTTAGTGTATGTTATGGACTAATAATAATAATTATATTGTCAAAGAATTCAAACTGCATAACAATGCAAGCTCCTCTGAAAAGTGACGCGCTATAGGTAATGAAACCTACTTTTCTTTACGCAGTCAGCTCAAGCCTCTTTCCGAGCAAACTGGCATTAAATAAATAGTAGGCCTGGTTGCCCCCTCCTCCAGGAGAAGCCACAGGAGGGAGCAGAGTAGGAGGAAACCCCCAGGAAGTTTGTCCTTGTTGAGGCTGTGCTTGAGCTTTTCTCCTCACGTGCATGTGAAGGGGAGGGAAAAAAAGGTGGCTCACCTGAAGGAGATGCTGGTGAGCGTCTGAGGCAGGTTGGGAGAGGAAAGGTGTGCTGCTCTGACACACTGTTGTTCCTGTGGACTGGGTAACGGCCCACCACTGCTTCCTCTCAGCTCAATGCTGTGGTCAGGCTGTGCACAGGGACTTTGTTCTGACTTAGACTGGCATTAGCAACCCACACGTCTCCAGAGTGCAGCACCCCAGCTCTCCATACCACCCATCAGATCAGTATACCTAATTCTGGGCATACACGATTCAACTACGTTTTCCACCAGGATTTCATTAATCCTTCTCCTATGAAACTGCCCCCCCTCCTAAACCTCTCTCTCACGTACATCCAGGTAAGCTCAGCACACCGGCTGAATCACCCGGTCCCCACACGGCTTTCCCAGGAGCCCGCCTCCCGGCCCGCCGCCCTTCCGTGCTGCAATGGCGCCATCTGCTGCAGCGCAGCCGCAGTACTCTGTGCCCCAGAGTGTCGGGGCGGGCGGGCCGTCACTGACACCAGCTTGGCTGCTGGTGTCTAAAGCTCTGTGCCCCAAAAGAGAAGGCTCTGCTACACCCGGCCTCTGGTCCCTGGGCCACTCCTTCCCCTCCCTAGGGAGCTGCCTGGCCGTAGTAATGCTGCACCAGGGAAGGAAGGTAGGCAGGCCTCAATGTAACAGGGAAACTAGGTAAAAAGGTCTGCTCTTCCTCAGAGCAAGAGGCAGGTGGAACAATGATCACCACTGAGGCAAGAAAATAACCAGGATCTGAAACATCTCTAAGAAAAAAAAAAAGTCCTATAAAAAAAATACCAGAGAGACTTATTTTGTTCTGTCCACCCCTGGCAGTCAGAGAAACAACAGAAAACAACTTGTCCTACAGCACACTGTACTGTACTGTTCCAATTTCTCCTCCTACTTATATTGGTATAAAATCAAGAAGGCAAGGGAATTACACAGGTAAAAAACCAGCATTACCAGCTCCTAGGTCTCTTGAAGTATTACTGAACCCTACTGCTGATCCTTCTTTGTCTGCCTGTTAGAGAGACTGTTAAAAAGGCACATGCATTTATCCATAGCACACTGTATCACGTGAAGAGGTTCTTTCATTGGCTTTGATCTTTCCTTTTTCTTTTATTATTTCTTTGAAGAAATGCAGGATTATTACCTCAATCTAGCCAGCTGGCCTGCTGGGGCTCCCTTTGCTACATCAGGGGTTTCTCTTTTTTCTAATCCTCTCTTTATGGATAGTTCTTCTCTACCTTCTAACAACTCTTGGCTAAAGAGTGTATTTTGTTATTACTACCTGTTGTTTAGAAATTCATTTTATTTGGTGTAGGTGTTGTTAATTGTTCACTAATGAAAACCTTACTACAATCCATGCAGGTCAGGATTATGCTGGTCTTCACAGCAATTAACCCTTTCTTCCTTCCTGTTCTCACTTAGATTCCCTCTAGCACTTCTCAGTTCTTAAATATCAAGCCCATTTCTACTTTCTGGAGGACCCAAGGTAGAAGTTTCTATACAACTACACATAGCACCACAAAGCTTGCCTTTCTAAAGTCTCACATGGGAAGAAAGAGCTGGAGGTTTTGTAATTTGCAAGAAGTTCGTGCATAAAATACATTAATGTCTGAGGGAAATCCTGGAGCAAGAGGCGTAGGGTGAGCCTACAGTTGTATAAGAAACTGAGATTGTTCTGTTCCAGAAACGTGGATAACTTCAAGGCAGGAGAGACTCTATACTCCTAAGGATTCTGTGTATTCCTCTATCTTATAAATGCTATTCAGATGCAGTACATGCCCCCCCTTCACACGTGTAGAATGAAGAACATGCCATGCTTTGAGAAGTTCACCACTTAAGAGAACAAAGGCAAATCAACAACATTAGAAAGACAAAGAACAACAGCTGTACAATGTAATAGAAACACAAAGCTTGTTGGGTACCATTCTCTCTTCCTCTATTTCATTCCCTCTGCATGACCTTGTATCTCAGGAGTTTCTTTACATGCACACCGTCAAGAGTATGAATGGATTTAGGCAGGTGAATGCCCTCAGCCCACATGCTGCCCAGACTATAGGATCTGTGCACATTAAGGTAAAAGCTTTCAGGAGGAAGGTGCAGCACAGGACACATCTCCTGAGGCAGACATGCCCAAGCAGCAGTTCCCTGCTGTCTTTGCTTAGGAGTGGAGTTTTGCCTCCATTTTGCAACTGCTGGAAAAAGCATGAAGCTCCAGCAGCAAAAAGAGGAAGATGCCTCTACTACCCTCACTCTGTCCTTAGAGAAAGGAGAGGAGAGGCAACAAAAGACTGATATGGGACAAGTTCAGAGCTGCCTAAGGAATCATCAAGCCAAACCCCTGACCCTTCAGCCTGAAGTGTGCAGGTGACTCCTTGATGAAGGAATTGCATGTCTCACTTTCAGCTCTGCAAAGGGCAATGACAGCTCAGCTATGGCCTTATATCATTCCCACACCAAGGAGAATTAGAGCATTTGTGAGTTTATGTTTTTTTGTTTGTTTTTCGTCAAACAAGACTTGTTTTTTAGTAACAGTGCCAGAATATCTTCATGCTCTTCAGTACCTTGGATTTGAATAACATGACTCTGAACAGTCATGGTTTGCATGACATGACAAAAGTGAACATAGTGTTCACTTTTCTTCATATATTGAAGAGTTGACAGGAAATGGCCAAAGTAATGCCAGGAATACTACATTTTGCTTCAGGAATATTGCTGCAAGCAAGGAAAAAATTAATACTGAAAAAAGAAAGAGGGAGAAAAAGGGTCATATTAAAGGCCACATAGCCTTTATAGTTTGTTTGCTTCAGTGTTGTCCTGGATGCTGAATACTAAAAATACTAATATTAGTGCTTTAATTAGCTCTAGACCTTCCTGAGTTCCTTTGACAGCTGATTCTATAAGGCTAAAGCATTATGGTACATCACTAGGATGTTATTCAGCTGATCTCTCCATAACCAAAATATAGGTGCCTTTATTATTTTTCCAGCCACCACTGCCAGTTCCGCTGGGTGCCAGACAACAGTGCTGCTGTGCGAGATTGATAGCACCCTGTCAGTCTTGTGCAACCATGTTATTTATTTAGGCTCCAAGCAAAACCAGGTTGGCACTGCACAGAATCATAGAATTGCTCAGGTCGGAAGAGACCTTCAAGATCATCAAGACCAACCACAACCCAACCATACTACCCTAACTAACAACCCTCTGCTAATTCATGTCCCTGAGCACCATAGCCAAAGGGTTTTTAAACACATTCAGGGATGGTGATTTAACATTTCAAAGCTGGCTTCAGCAAAGGCTCCTTTCTTAAAGCAACCAGTATGCAAAAGGAGAAAAAAGAAGGGCAGGAGAACTGTGGCAAACCAAGACTAAAACTAAGTAACATCTCATCACAATGTTTGGAACATATCTTGTATTCACTACTAGTTCTTCTAGTAGTCAGAATGTCTTTAAAATCTTGTTAAAAGGTTTCTTTCATCTTTCTCTGCTCATCACTTTTGATATTTTCCTCTCACTCTCTTCTGCCCTTTCAACTTGTCATTGCTAGGGCTCTTTTCCTCCCCCCACTCAAGCTCACCTCAGCCTAGTTTCAGGGTTACTGCCTGCATGCCCTGAGTCTAGACAGACATCCTGTTATGGTCTAACTGCTTCTAACAGGGCTTCTGCTTCTTTCATTACACCTGGAGCCTCTTCACCCCACTCACTTGTAGTCCCAGCATGACTAGCAGAAACCTACAGCAAACAGAGCTCAGGGAAGTGCCAACATTTTTTTTGCTCAGAGCTCTTCTCAATGCAGGCAACAAATTAGGGAAAGGCAACTCAGTCTAATGGCAGGGAGAAAAAAACATAGTACAGAGAGCCAAAGGCAAAAACTACCTTAAGGCTCGAGTTTTGTTTTTGAGGATCATTGAAGCAACAAAAAACTGTAGGTAGGAGGTTAATTCTGACCTGATTTGCACACTGTTCTGTTTTACTGAAACTTTGGGTGCTAATTTTGGCATTGTACCAGCAAAGCTGCAGATACATTTGGGTATCTCATCTCACCAACTGCCTAATGCTCTTGCATTAGAAATTGGCAGTTTGTTTTTAACCAAGGCATGATCCTGCTAACAGGATGCTGAAAACTTTATGAGGGGGAAGCAGTAGTTAGTTTGCTGTTGTTTTAAAGAGTTTGCCTTAAGGGTATGATATGCTCTGCAAGGTTTAGCATAAACACATCAGATCACATAGCCACATACTTCCTTTTGGCTTAAGACTTCTATGTTAATGGCTGCTACAGAGCAGCAGTCACTGGTTTAATAGACTTTGGTTGGACCTCCTTCTAGTTCAGAGAAGATGATGAAAATAATTTTCTTTTGATGCTTTCACAGTCCATTTGTCTGAATTTAACTTGATTCTCTCTTTTGAGGTTTGTAGTACATTTTGGGATGGTCCTTAAAAGGCCCTTAACATGGTCATTACCAAGAAAGATTCGTCCCAGTCTCTCTTCTTTGTAAAAGAGACATGTTCTGGGACTCAAGCAGTAATGCCTGTTTGGGCATTCATAGACATCTGATATTCTTTTTGCAAGATGCAAATTGATAGCAATGTAGAGTCAAGTGGAAATAATATCTAGAAAAGCCTGTATCCTTCAGTCTAGTAAGGAGCTACACAGCTTATCTTCCACCAGCCTGCTCACTGGGAGTAACTGTTTGTACTGTGG
The DNA here is from genome assembly GCF_016699485.2 of Gallus gallus. Taxonomy (NCBI): domain Eukaryota; kingdom Metazoa; phylum Chordata; class Aves; order Galliformes; family Phasianidae; genus Gallus; species Gallus gallus. Next base: position 30,504,004 of record NC_052533.1, read on the forward strand.
GAACTGTAATACAAAAATCAGAAATCCAACCTAGGAGATAGGAGGCATAAGTTTAAGCTCCACTTCTGTCTAAAGAGAAATCAGTCTTGGGGCTGATGCTGAAAGCGGGGATCATACTACTTCTTCCCTATTTTTTCTATCAAGCTTGAAAATGCTTTGGGGCACGTACTGTTGTAGTGTGCACTGGTATGCCCCAGACCTAGTCAGAGTAGAAAACACAGCTGTGGTAGGAATAGTCAGCTTGAACAGTCATTACAGTCAGTCTTCAGAAAGATTGACACATGCCATGTTAAGAAGTCAATATATAGAATAATAGAGTCACAAGGTTGGAAAGGACCTACAAGATCACTAGTCCAACCCCCCTCCCATTACTACCACAATCTAATGAACCATATCTTATAGCTCCTCATCCAGGCACCTCTTGAACAGTGCCAGGGACAGCAACTACACCAATCCCCTGGGCAGGCCATTCCAGTGCCTGCTATTTATGCATATAGCGCCTGTAACACAATGGAAAGTGGAACAAGAAAATAGAGCAGCAAAGTCTCAAGCCACAGTGAGTAATGATCCACACAAACACAACAGCAGGCACAGAAATAAGGGAAAGAAGCTACTTACTTTCAGAAAGCCTGTAAGATTCTCAGGTAGGCAGGGATCTCCAGCAAGATACCCTCACCTCCACTGCCAACCCTTAAATGAGGTCTGGGAAGGGGTGGATCCTGGCTCCAGACCTTCCCATCACTCAGGTGCATTGCAAGCACCTGAACTCCCCTGGGTTGGCTCTGCCTTCCCAACAGGTGCTCAATTACTGGTTGAAGCTGTGACTTAGCATTTCCACTACAGCACCTGAAGGTGAAATTCAGTATAGACGTCAGAGGGTTTTTTAGATTG